>NW_024040817.1:16123241-16190741 GCF_014851395.1 Micropterus salmoides
GACAGGAGGAGAGAGAACGAGGAAGGCAGTAAGAGAAAAGAGTGCCACATAGACAGAAGAAGGAGGGGGAGGCAGATAATTTGCCACCGGAGTGTTTTGTGGTGAGGTGAGGCGTGGAACTTTGGTGACTTTAGCTCGCAGGCTTTTTGTGATACTCCATTGATCCCCTGTAGTGAGATTTCTCTTTTCATCTCCCCCTTAGATTGCAGCGTCCGCTTCAGAACAGCTCCCCTGGGAGTGGTAGGGATTCGGTGTCTTGCTCAAGGACACTTTAGCATGGTGGATTCCTACAGTCACAGGGGAGATGACTTGGCCTTCTGGTTGAAGGGAGCTTTAGTCTTTAGTCACTCTGCCATCCTGCCCTGCTACCCTTGGCTTGTGTGCTTGAATGCTGCCCTATCTTGATAAACTCTTGACAAATTTCCAGTGTGGAAAAAAACAGCTCTGGGACCAGTGGCTCGCCCTCTTCTTCAATTGGGACAGGACAGAAAAACGTTGGGTTGCTACAAGAGTGTTGGCTCCCGGTTGGCACAGGCCTCCCCATGCTAAGATTTGCTGATTAGCACTAAAGACAAATCCCTAAAGTCACTAGGATTCATCCTCTGTGCCTGTACAAACAGGCCTGTCATGGCAATCCATGTAAAAGTTGTTGAGATATTTCACTCTGGACCAAAGTGGTGGACCGACTGACCGACCAACAGACCACCAGACTGGCATTGCCGCAAACACAACCTGCTTTTTCTATACTGTTAATCATCTCAAAACCCCAAGGTTAAAGGACCAGAGCTGCACCAGGTTTAGGTGTCAGTGTCTAACATGACTTGGCTCTATAAGCGCTGATCCTGACCTCTGACATTCCTTTGATTCATGATAGAGCAAGGTACGCCCATGGAGAAGGAGAGGGGTTGATAGAAAGCCTTATTACAATGAAATTATGGTGAGAGAGCACCAGAGACAGCGAGAGAGAGAGGAAATGACACATAGGTGGAAAGAATCTCATTCCTGCTCCTGTCTCACACTAGCTTTCTCTTTCTCTCCCTGACACATTTTGCACACTTTAACACTCTAACACACACACACACACACACACACACAAGATAATTGTACAGTAATTGAACACTTCTTATCTACTTATCTGTCCGAAGAGGATCAAAGTAAAGATTCACGGATCGTGTGTGTCTCCATGTGTTTGTGTGCGCACGTGTGCATGGGCCGTCCGATTCTTATCACACTGTTTGACTCAGAGCTTCTTTTAAGGCAATGAATTCACATCTCATCCTCTTTCTGTCTCCCCGTCTCTCCCCTTTCGTGCTCTCTCTCTAAATCTCTCTCTCCCAGTTGCTTCTCCTGTGTAAACCTCTCTCTCTTTCTGTCTCTCTCTCTCTCTGTGCCTTTCTCTATATTGAAAGAACATCTATTGTCAGTGTTCACTACCAAACAGAGAGACAGCAGCTGCATCTAAAAAATGTGACTAATAGATGTTCAACAATATGAAATGAAATAGTGTGAAATATAAATCATGCTCTGGAGTCAATATCTCAGTATCTTTTTTATTTCTTACTTCACTCACTTTTCTCCTTAACTGCTGTTAATCGACTATCTATTAATTCTTTCTGTCTTACTATTTCTATCTCTCTCTCACACATTCACATATTTGTTGTATTCTTTGTAGAGATTATCCCTGTGTAAATTTGTATCCAGAAATATACTGAATGGCAGGTTTGAAGCTAACCGATAACAACTTTGCCAACACAGTCTTTTTGGCTCTTAACACTATACAGTATGCCAAGCAAGTATGGACAGATTTTGGGACAGATTTGGTGGACAAATAGCCTTGACATTTTCTGTGTAAATTGTGTCATTTCGAATGTCAAGCGAGTTTTTTTGTTTTGCATGCCTTCAAGTTTTTTTGAATTGTTGCCAAAATTGTGGTTTGTTATGTTTGACTCATGCATAACTTGAACATAATAGTGCAATAGTACAAATATTAAGTACAGGCAACAGGTAGTGACTGATGCCAGAGGAGATAGCCGAAAGGCAGATGGAGGGGAACAGTCAGTTGTACCTCTGGCTAATTTCCCCATTGATACCCATGTATATTTGACATTTTACAGTACACTACCTGTGGTTTGGCCCGGGGCTGTGAAACATTTTCTTACATGCAGAAGACACTTTTAGCTGTCAATTGCAGTGCAAATTGAACATGGAAAAATGGAAGAAAGTCTCAGAAGCACACAGATTTTTTTCGTTTTTTTTGTCATTCATCAGCGGCATAGATCAGAGAGAGATTAGAGAGACGAATAAGAAAAGATGAAAAGAAAGGAAAGACAGAGGGAGGGGCTGGGTATAAAATAAGAGATGAAAGGATTAAGGGTGTAGTAACAGCTAGATAGGTTCACTAAACTCTGTATGATTGTGCGCGTCTATGCTTGTATTTGTGTGCACATATGTGGATTTTTAAGGGTGTACCAGCAGTTAGATGGGTGTGAGAACTAAAGATTACATACCTTTGCACTTATTACTGATCCACACCTGAATCTCTTGTAAATCTTTGACCTACTTAAGGTGTCCTGATCTCGTTGAGGTCGCATGACTTATCATCAGCACGCTGATAGAAGGCACGCTCAGAGGCTGATAAGTTCTGACAGAACAGGGAAAGATAGGGTGTGTTAAGCCTTGTCTATTTCATATATGATCACGTCATCACAGGCTAGATGATAGCTAACGCATATTGGATATCACGCCCAAAAGGTGAGGTTCCCTAGGTGAGATCCAATGTCTTTGGTAATCAAGCGCAAAATGCCCAATCCTGTGAATAATAACATTTCAGACTTATCTTTGGGCTTTTACAGCTGACAGACATCGTTATATCTTTTACATTCACAATCCTAATTACTCTACTTGACAGGTGAATTAAATGTGCAGGGACATTGAAAGAAGGCACATACACACGGAAAAGACCTTGCAAAAAGGATAAGCACAACACATCATAAAGCAGAAAGAGATGTGTCACTCACACTGTGAACATCAACTTTTGGGTTCAGTACAGCAGGATCAGCTACATTCATGCACTGTTATCAGATTTTGCTCACAACTTGGCTGTGTTCTTTTTTTTATAAGCTCTGCATCTGTAAGCAGTACCAATAATCCTGCACGATGAAGTGTGTATATGGCTTGTATTGGACAAGCTAGACGTAATGCTGCTCTGCCCTGTGTCAAGAATGAATATACGTTAAAAAACAAAAGCCTAACTGATGTCATAGTGAATTTCCGCAGAAGGTGTTTACGGAGTGCTGCTCGCCCTTTTTTAGCTGTTATCCAAAGTGCATTGCAGATGTAGAGGGGATTCCAGCGCCTGCTCCACAACACACGATTAAAGGGTCGATGACATTCTGTCGATATTTCAGTCAGAGGACCCGTGTCAAGACAACACTCCCTGAATAATTGCCACCTTCAGCCAACTTACAAAGCCACCACTTCTCTGTCCTCCAAAAAATCATCCACAGCACCCTGCAGCAGGTAATCACAGGTGATCGATTGCAGTTTAGCATGTTGAGAATGATGAATTAGATTAAATTAGGTCAATAGACATTATGGTTGCCTCCTTGGTGTGTGAATAAGCAGCTGTTTAGTTTGATGTATAGGCTATAGGCTGCAGTGATTCTAAGTATGTTTTAATGGCAGCTTTCAAACCATCATATTTATAAACTATCAAAAGCCACATGTATGGTGTCAGTCTGCTTACTGTCTTGTATTTCATTTGGTGTATTGCTTTTCATCGGATTGACAAATGTGAATCAGGGACGTCCTGGAGGCCTGAGGGTTTGAGACTAATTGTGTAATCTTAATAACCTCAGTTCCCAGTCGGAGACAGTTCTTGCATTTTCTTGATCTGTCTTTATTTGATGGATTTATTCATGATTTAAATGGTGATGGTTTAGGCCTAATTCAACATCTCAGTTATCATTTCTCTCCAAGTAACCTCATCACTGCTTTGCATTTCATGTACATGTACATGCAAGTTGAATCTCTACTTACAAAATGGAGTTCATTCCTAAAAACCCTATTACGATAAACCTAACCTAGAGTCTTAAACTTTGTGTGTGTGTGTATGTGTGTGTGTGTGTGTGTTAAGGAGCTTTTATCTCAAACACTGATGTCGCAACGACCTGCAACTTCCCCTAGCACAGGAAAGCTCCCTGTCTCTGTGTTTGTCTGCGAGTGTGTGTGTGTGTTTGTGAGGAGAGTAAAGATGAAAACGAGTGAAAAAAGCAATGTGTGGCTGTAACACAAGAGAGATGGATGTGAGCTCACAAAAACCCATGGACTTTTTTCTCTCTCTCAGCTAAACCTTCTCCATCACTGTACCACCAGGCGACAGGGTAGCACCTTTAATTAGGAAAAAATAACTTTTAGCGCTTCTAAGAGAAGGAGAAGAAGCTTTCCCTTTGAGTTTTTTTGAGGCATCCGCCTTGTGAAAAATGTGACACCTGCTCTTGTAGAAATAATGATAGCCCAACAAAAAAATTGACACTTCATAACGAATTTTTGGCACCTTCAGACTTTGCTTGACAATTTAACCCCGCTCTTATAGTCTTTGACTTCTGTAACTCGTAGAAATTGTGTGAAAGCTTCAGGTATATTGCTTTCTTAAGTTATAAAATTAGTACACATTTGCAGGAAAACTCCTCAGTGTCTTCCTTTTGTTGGTGTTTGATGCATGATTATCATTCCATTGCCGGGATTATTGTTTTAGCCATAACTGTGCTGTGTTGATATTGCTGTAATTAGTTGATTTAGTTGATTTAGTTAATTTAGTTCATTAGTTAATTTGTAAATTGTTCATTTTCATCCCGCTCAAAAAGATTATTGTTCAGTCTGTCTTGTTAAAAAGGGTCTTGGCTGTTTTAATGCTGTAGTTATTCCCTTAGAGCTTGTTGTCTACCTCTGTAGTCCCTCTGGGCAGGCCAAAAGTCTCATCACCATCCGCTCTTTGTCTGTCTGTGCGTGTCCGTGTGCATGCGTGTGTGTCTATCTGTCAGTTGTTATGCAGGATAGAGGAAATGAAAGCTCAGACTGAGGCCCAAGGCGTTCTAAACTGTCTCAGTGTCCTTCACATGCATGCGTTTGTGTGTTGCTGCGTGTGTGTGTGTGTGTCTGGGGCTGAGGACATCTGCTCCCATAAATAAGTGTGTAAAAGTGTCGAAAACAGGGAAAGAATACACTCATGTTCTGTTCAGACACACACACACACACACACACACACACACACACACACACACACAAAGGCAAATGTACTGTATACACACAGTGTTAGGAAGTGATTGAATCTCAGCTTTTATTGTGAAATATTGGATAGCACTGCCACCTCCTTCCTCTTTTTTTTTCTTTGCGTGTGTTTCTGTGTGTGTGTGTATGTGTGTGTTCTTTAACTATTGTCTGTTTGTGTGTCTTGTACGTACACATGTATATTGTGATTCATTTTTAACTCTCTTTCCTAGAACTCACATCATGCAGGTGCTAGCGGCTGTGTACTGTAATTTAATATATTTTCAAGGAAAATATCATTATTTAGTTCAACAGTATTTTCATTTAATGCAGTTCTGTTCATGCGTTTATTGTTCAGTCTGCTCACATTTCTACGACCCAGTTTGTGTGTGTATGTAATTTCCTGGTTGTCCCCCAGCAACCCCCAAGCTCTGATCACAGGAAGTTGAGAGGAAGTTGTCAGGTCTCCGCTATACACGCACACATACACACACACACACACACACACACACACACACACACACACACACTTCTACCTCCCCCCACGCTTTCACACAAGTAGGAGAAATGGTAGTGGTGAGCAATTGAAAGAGTGAAGAGGAGCAAGAGAGAAGGTGGGGGCAGGGGGAGGGGACAGTGTTCAGGTGTGATAGTCACAGATGTGGTGCTTTCTTTCTTCGTCAAGTGTGAAACGTCGGTCCGTTTCAACACCACCATCTCTTGCTCTCTTTTTTGCTCAGTCCTTCTCCTTGAGGCATCTGCCACTCCTCTTCAAACTAATGGGCCGTTCACACATACGTACTTAAAAGAGGGGAGAGTGACAGGCTGCTATTCATTGTAAGTGAGGCCTGGTGTTGCAGCCCAACACCGCCCACTAAGCTACAGAGATTTAAAAGGCGCTCTGTGGGAAAATAAGCTCAACTTTATGAAAATGTCCTCTGACGCAATGTGAGCAGGCGACAGCCAATCTCGCTTGTTTAAAGCCCACAGAAACAGAAGCACAAAGATGTTTACTACTCCTTCCTGCTAGTGGAGTTACAGAAAACACATACCGCAAAAAAAGCTATTCTGTATTCGGGAAACAAATTAAACAAAAAAAAACTTCAAAACAACAACTTGTGTTTAGTACCACAGCTGCATCAGAACAGAACTGTCCACTCAGAGCAGAGTATGGAAATGACATACTTCACACAGCGCTTCATGAGAGGCCAGAGAATGCCTACTATTTTGTGTCTGTATGTGTGAAGCGGCATCCTGAAAAATAAAGGCAACGCAGAAGTGTCCGAAAACTGCAGTTCTACGAATGGCCACTTGAGGCTGGGCTCAAAAGCGAGTCGGTCTCCATAGACCTCCATGTTACTGTAAAATGCCAAACTTTACAGCAGAAATAAACATGACAAGTGCACGAGTGGTGAATTTTCATAAGGATGGTGCTGCTTTGAGTGACAGGTGGGTGCCCTGTCAGCTGGCTGGCCACTAGGTATTTCTGCAACTAGTCTTCATTCGACCCCGCCTCAGCTCCACCTCTTTGTGCATTTTTGGATTAGCCAGCCTATGGGTGACGTCAAAAACACTACGTACATGTTTTATACAGTCTATGGTGTGAACGCAGAGTTAGAGTGTGTTTACATATATTCTAGTACAGTCTGGTTATTGTCTGCTCTCTCTGGTAGACTGATTTCTTAGAAGTCTTGTTAAAGAGACCGGAGGAAGGGATTAATAGAAGCCTGGTTAACAAAGCTGTATTTCTGCTGGGGGAACCAGATTTTATTGCCACATGCTATACAGGCTTAACTAAGTTCCTGTGGTGCTTTAACGTATACACAAGCACAAGACAAAGACCAGGAATGGGAAATGATTGCTCTGACAGCAGTATGGTAGGATGAAAGGAAGCATCCTTATAGCCAAGATAATTGTAAAAAACACTAAATAAGACAGCTTCCACAGCTGCACGGCAGATTATTTGTAAAAACCCAGCAATTGAAGGTTGAAAAAACCCACACCACAAGGCAGAAGACACAGATTTTCAGTGCATCTTGGGAACAGCGTGCTACGTTCTTGTCCTCAGTGTGTGGCGGCAAACTGTTTCTGGCTTTTTGGCTGTTACACCGAGTGTTTGTTAGGCGTGTGTGCCCTCGGTGTGCAGAGTTCAACAGTTTGATAGTTTCACAGCAAGTTAATAATATCCTGAGACATTCAGCATTTGAACACAGACATAGAATGGGATGGTCTTTATTTAGGATTCATATTTTCTTGGGATGACGTGGTGTGATGAGATCACCATGGACAGTTTCTGTCTCTTCTTTCATACACTACTTTGTCTTTTTTTACTGTTTGTTAGAAAAAGGCTTTTCAAAACAGACACCTCCTTAAAACAATATTTCTAGGATTTGGAGGGCGTCCTTCAACTGTTTATCAGACCCTGCTTTTGATGTGTATTTCTTTTTTGTGTATATGGTGCGTTTGTATTGTGTATCTCTGTTTTTTTTCACCAGAAAAAACGTCTCAGTTTATTGTTTATTCGGTTTGTTCTAATGCAGCAACAGATTTCAAAGTGATGATTGTGTGTGTGTGTAATTTCTGCCCTGTGTGGTGCATAGTTGATGTGCAGGAAGAAACTAAATGAGGATTTAATGAAGTTGGATTGTTTTTAAATATTGTAAATGATTAGATGCAAATGGTTGAACTAATCTTTTAATTTGGCGATATTACGGTGGTTTTAATCTTACATTATGACCGCATAGAATCCAGTGAGATGTAATTGTTGTTCAGTTGATCAATCCTCATAGGAAAATTGTGTGTATGTGTGTTCATGCATGTTTATGTGAGCGCTTATGTGTTTTTGTTTCTGTTTTACAACTCTTTCACTGAATTTGTTTTCTCGCCATGAGGCATTTTCTGGTTAAACAATCTTTTTAAGAAAGAGATTTTGCATGTTGACATGTGTTTTCCGTTTCTGTGCATGTGTGTGATCCATACGGATCTTTTCTCAATGCCAACCTCTGTCTCCTGGCAGCCAGTTTATCAATAATTAATTACACACACTCCTCGCAGTCTGTCTCTGTGTGTGTTTTCCATGTGTGAAACTGTGCTCCCCCATGACAGTTGCATGATTTATCCCTAAAGTTAAAAATGAGATTTCACACACATACACGCACACGCATACATTTGTCTTACTATCTTTGTGGGGACATCTCACTGGAATAATGCCCCCCCTAGCCCCTTACCCTTACTATCACAGCTACATGCTACACCCTAACCTTGGCCTAATTCTAACCTGAACCCTAAAACCAAGTCTAACCCTCAAACAGCCATTTAAACTTGTGGGGTCTGGCTTGTTGGTCCCCACAAAGCTGGTCAGCTCCCTCAAGTATAGTGAATCCCGTATTTTGGACCTCACACACACACAGACACACATGACATATATATGTTGACCACAATTTGCTCACTGCAAAAATTGGTTAAGGTGACATCATCAATTATGGTGAGAGAGAGATCCATTTTTAAAGGAGCTTTCTTAGACGTGACCACACACGCATGGTATGCTTCACACACACATTCACACACAGACAGAGTAGGCTCTAAGGACCATAGCAGGGGAGCTGTGGGTGTGTGTGTGTGTGCATGTGTGAGTGTGTGTATATAAAGTTAAACTCCAGACAGTCATTCCAGAGGCCAGACTAGTCAGTCTTATAAACTCTCAGGTCACAGATTATTGAAATAGCAGAAGAGATATATAGTCTGCGCCTGTATGCGCGCGCGTGTGTGTGTGTCTTGTGTTTCACTGTTTTACTAATACATCACAAATTGCTGTGAAGACCCTGAGATTTAGACACACATGTAAACATGCATGCAGATGTATGTGTTTATGTGCATAAATGTCTGTGATTTAATGAAATAACACGGTGTGTGTGTGTGTGTGTGTGTGTGTGTGTGTGTGTGAAAGATTTGGTTGCAGTGTGTATGCCTGTTTTTGAAGCCTGGATCTGTGTATGTGTGTGCATACTGATTTATTTCAGCATCTTTTATAGCCCTATTGGGAACTGAACCAGCAACCTCTTGGCAGCTATTTCATTCTAATAGTCTAACATACACACAGACATTCTATTGTGTAGGCTAATCTAACAAAATGTACCATGTTTTAACCTGCTAACCTCCAGCAATTTGACGAGGAATGCTTACAGCCTTATAAGTTCAAACCTATTGCTTGAGAGAAACTGAGTAAGCAAATTTTATACTCCTCTGACCCACCTGTGGGTCTTGACACACACTTCAATATTGAGTTTTATAGACCGTGGGTCCCATGGTGTTAGCATAGCGCTTTCAAATTTGCCTTTGCAGATGAACACAGCCAGTTCGTGTCATGCCGAATAAGTCACAGTTGAAAAAGTGTTTTTTTGTCACTTGTGTAACGTTTTCTGATTCACTGTCTCTTGCGTGCATGGTAAAGTTAAAGAGTTAATTGAGCTTGAAAGCACCAGTTCTGAGACTTCCCCCTCGGTGAAGTGAGAAACAGTTTTGCTTCTCTCAGTAGTTTTTGAGGTGCACTTGAACAGCAGTCTAAACCCTGAAAGTGTTCGGTAGCCATAAGACCATGGTTATACTGGACAGCTCTCAGTTATGTGTTCAAGTCTGTGTGGAACTGGTGTTAACCAGTGTTCTGCCTTTAACTGTCCAAAGGGGTAAACAGCCCTCCTACAGAGTATTACACACACGCACATGCACACATCACAGTGCTTCCCAGACCCTGTGTGGTGCTGTAATCCAATGTAGTTATTCGAGGTCAGACTCCTCTAATAGACTTTTAATAAAGTTTGTGTGGTGGGAAGCTGGGAGGGTGTGTATTTCTGTGGATGCAGGATTGATGCCGTTATCTTCAGCGGTTCTCTACATTGTTTCTTAAGTAGAGTCTTCCACTGTTTGTTCCTGCATCTGTGTTTTCTGCAGAGCAGTTGTGAGCATTTTGTAGCAGATAGTTTGTGCACTACATTGTTTGAAATGAAAACACTCATATCTCATAAATAGTAAGTGCAACAACATTGATTAAAATAATAACAGTATAGTGAGATACTGATGTACAGAGCTCATTTGAGCACTTGTGCAATTCAGCTCTTGTGTCTTTATAGTATGTACTTTAATTAACATTTATTAACACACAGCCACACGTTTCAAAGCCGAGATCAAAATAAATCAGGAAAACAACAAAGATAGTTGTTTGTATACGTTGGCTTGTATGAGAATCTGCAAGCGTGATTGTGCTTCCTGGTGTTTGTACTGAATCTATCAAAAGAGATAAGGAGGTATCGGTAGACACTGTATTGGTGACAAGATGTATTGTCGATCGGGCTTAAGAAAATCTTTTTGGAGGTTGTATGCATCTACAGTTTAAGATATTCAGAAAAAAAGGCCAGGTAACATGGTATCTTGCATTACGAAATTTAGTAAAGTTGAAGGAATAGTCTGATGTAGGCTGTACTGTGTAGTGAAAAACTTTATGTGAAAGAAAATGGCAGCCTTTGCTTTCAGACACACACACACACACACACACACACACACACACACACACACACACACACACACACACACACACAGAAATGCAAGCAGACAAGTAAGTGTGTAAAACATTTCTTTGCTCTGTTTAATGAATAGATGTCTGTCTGTCAGCCATGTAGAGGTAGCGGTTGTGCTATCAACACATCTGCAGGCAAACACACACGCACACACACACACACACACACACACAGGACATCTACAAACACATTAATGTTTGTTCAAGGATAACCGAGAGGTAGGGGGAGTAGAGAACTAGAGATTGAGAAAGAGACAGCAGAAGAGAGGAGGGAGGGAAATGTAAAAGGGTGGGTGGGAGCGAGAGATGAATTGAGAGAGCTAGGTGAAAGATGGACAGATAGGAAGAGGAGCAGACAGAGAGAGGTGTGTTCACTACATCGTTTTTGTGTGTGTGAGTGAGAAAGACAGCAATATGGAGAGTAGTAAGCAGAGAGAGGCAGCAGGAGAGTGTGGAAACAGAGGGAGCGAGTCTCATAACGAGAGAGAGGTATTGAAATGTGAACCTCTGATTAAGTTTGACATTTAAGATGACATATTTTGCATGCTGTTACCCCATTACAAATGAGTCCTACACTCTGGAATAGTGTGTCTGCATGTGAGTCTATACGCGCGCGTGTGTGTGATTTGCTTGATCCGTGGGGGGAATGAATTGTGCCCCCGCTACACAACAGATGACGGGTGTGTGTGTGTTTGCGCATGTGTGTGTGTGTGTGTGTGTGTGTGTGTGTAAGCTTTCTGGCATTGATTAGGGGTCTAGCAGGCAACTGAAAGCTTTTAGTCTTAAAATGGCAGGTGGAGTCTTGTCTCACAGTGAATTCATGTTGTCCTCCTCTCTCTCCCTCCTTCTGTTTCTCTCCTAAACCCCCTCCCCATCTTCAATTAGACTTCTGCCTCTGCAGAATCAATTCCAAGCTGCTTCTTGTCCCCCCAAAAACAGAAATGCTCCCTTCAGCTGACTCTTTCCCCACCTTATCCCCTCGTTTCTGAAAGAGGCCAGACACATCCGTGCTCCCATCCAAAGCTCAAACCTAGGCACCACATAGCAGCTTGCACTTGTGGCCAGTTCCTATTATTATCCCACCACTCCAAATAGGCTCGGTTTCACGGCCTGATCTGTTTTGTCTGTGTGGGTACTAAAACACGCGCACTTTCATTAATATTTTCTTCAGCTGCTTTCATTCACTGACATGCAACCTAAAGCTACAAGCCATTACAGCGTGACTGCCATTTTGTGCATCAGTGGTCTTCTTAAAAGTAATAATCTGTGACATTTTCATATAAATAAATGACTGCTGAGTGATGCAACGCAGTCTTGAAAGGTTTGACATTTGCAACAATAACAACAACAGCTGGTGTCTGCCAGGTCCTTCCAGGGAAAATCCTTTCTACTGACAGGAAGTGATGTGGTTCAGATTCATGGCAGCGACTTTGGTGGTATTTAATTGGAGTATAGAAACTAACATTTGAGCTGGGTCAGCAAACCGTGGCTGAACATACAACAAATGTATACATACAATGGAAAGTCATTTTTCATTTAATTGGCTGCAGAGTAGAAACAAGTAATTAATAGAAAATGAATCTATTATTAAGATAAATTAATCTAACTAATTTTATAACCCATTAATCATTTCAGGGCGGCACGGTGATGCAGTGGTTAGCACTGTTGCCTCACAGCAAGAGCATCTGAGGTTTGAACATTGGTCTTGCCAGGCTTTTCTGCGTGAGCGGATATGGTTGTTTGTTTCTATTTGTCAGCCCTAGAGACCTGTTCAGAGTGTACCTGCCATTGTCAGCTGGTATTGGCACCAGCCCCTCTGTGACCCCTGGATACGCGGTTATAGATAATGGATGGATTAATCATATCAGCATTTTTTAAGCAAAAAGCAGGATAACGATTCACGATCTTATCACGATCCATTTTCATGTTGGTTATTAAGACTGTTTTGCAAGTTATTGGTTTAGAAGAGAAAAATAACACAAATTTATTAATTGGCCCTGCGATGGACAGGGGACCTGTCCAGGGTGTCCCCTGCCTTTCGCCCAATGTCAGCTGGGATAGGCTCCAGCCCCCCCGCGACCCTGTACGCGGGATAAGCGGTTGACGATGGATGGATGGATGGATGGAAATTTATTAATTGTATACAGTGTAGCCTAATGATTCATTTAAACAACAAATAACTGATTAATTTTGTTCTGATACAATATTAAAGCTTTTAATATACATTTATTGATTTGATTTTCCCATTAATGTGCTGTTGGCTTCTGCATAAAAACACAAAGACAGGAAGGGACTTGTCGCAGATATTGATTGGCATTTACAGTGGCCAATAGCGCTGAATGTGTGTTACGCCACCCCACCCTGTCATGCAGACTCTGTGCGGACTGGTGCAGCTCTCAGTGATTGAACACTGCGGCTGGACCAGGATCGAACACAGCCTCCGAGATCGACAGAGACTGTCGGTCTCTGTGTCCGGTCCTGTTCATGCTGTGTTCACTGGGTGGCTGCTGAGCGCGTTTTTTTTACCAGCTCGCTTGGCTCTGGTTCTGGTGCCCAATCCAGCGGCGGTCACTGACGTTCTCCTGGCCTGAAAACCTCTAGTGCTTGAGTTGAGGTTTATATACACGCCCTAGGTGCTCCGAGCTCCCAGTCCAGGCCGAGTCAGCTATGACCACTAGGCTAACTGAGCTAATTATATAGCAGCAGCTAGTTAGCCGCGGTTAGCGGTTACTTTAGCAACAAGTAACACTTTCTGTTCATCATCAGACTCTGTAAATCACAGAGAATTGAGGCAGGGCAGGCGGGGCACACGGGGAACTTTATTGTTAAAGAGGTGGTATTATGCTCATTTTCAGGTTCAAAATCCTAAAACACCATATTTTTTGTCATACTGCACATTGCTGCAGCTCCTCTTTTCACCCTGTGTGTTGAACGCTTTGTTTTAGCTATTGAGTGATACATCTTGCCTTTAAATGATCTTTGTTGGGAGTTGCACATGCGCAGTTCCTAGTTAAAGACTACTAGCCAATCAGAAGCAGAGAAGGGCAGGTCAGTGAGAAGCCGGTAAACAGCTGCGGTTCAGCTGTACATGTTGCCGTCCAGCTTAGCAACATAGACTGGAGCAAGAGTTGCAGAGTGGTGAGTTATTAATCTGTAACCAATGGATCTTTCATCCAGCTCTGTCTCTACATCACAGTAACAACTTTATGTCCACTGACTGCCTGGAGGGTCGCTAGCGTTTGGAAGGGAGAGGAGAGGTGTGTGCTGCAGCTCAGTGTTTTTCCACCGGTGTTTTTGAGGGCGTGTCGGACAAATGAGCTGTTTTAAGGCAGCGTTTTCTGTGGGTGATGGGAACTCCCTTTGGGCTGACTTTGGGCTTTTTCACTTTGCAAACCTAGTACATGCACAAAAAGATACATAACTCAATAAAGGAGAGGGAAAAAGCCAAAAAGTACAATACCACCTCTTTAATTTTATGACGCCCAACAGTTACAGTGTTTTCTTTGTAGACAGCAAAGGATACAGGCAGCGAGGCAGCTGACATGAGATGTTGACAAAGCAGTTGTTGTCAGATGTTTTCAACTGCGTATATGAGCCAAAGAACTAAACTCATTAATTCTGCATTATAGCACGATACTAACGATCTCTTTGAAAAGGCAGATCATGGAGATGTTTTAATCGTTCAATCTAATATCATAATATCGCACACCGCTAGTTTCTCAAATGTTAGAATTTGATGCATTCCTTGTCTTACATTTCAGTAAACAAAATATATTTGGGCTTTGAACTGTTGATGAGACCAATCACCCTTAAAGTCAGAAAATAATTATTCAAGTAATTGTTAGTTGCAGCCCTAATTGACTGATTGACAGGTCAGTTCTGACAAAATTGATGGAGCGCTTTACATATTTACTCTTTCATCTAGAATACTGTACCAAAACTCAAAGTGAGTCTTCAAAATCCTTAGATGCTCAAACACAAGGTGCCTACATGCACCTAAAAATACACATTACAAATGATCATCTTACAAGTCATATGGGTGTGAACTTAAAACTAATATTTGCCTTTCTGCTCACACATCCAACCTGTTAATTAAGGGGAGTGTGAGGAGGAATGTTGAAATACGTTGCAAAGTCAATTTGCTCTCACATTAATTCAGCTAATTAAAGCGTTTTCCACTTTTTGCGAATCTGAAATTTATTCAGCGTGCCATTTGGCCAGGACAAGCTCGCCCCCACATGCCCACAGATACTCACTGTCAGTAGCTTGCTCTCTTCAAGTTCCCCATCACCTTAAAGAAAGGATTTCAGAAAACGACATCGTGGAAAGAAATGTTTTATTATGTCAGTAAAAAAATACACCAGGAACCTCACTGTGGGTAAAAGAATTGATTTAAATCAACCAGCCACTATGCACTTTGTTCGAGGGGTGAGAAGCTGGACTCCTGATGATAATAATAATGAAAATAATGGGAAGCTATTTCTGTTGTTCCACAATAAATTTGAAGGATGAAGAGGTGGTCTATGAAATACCCCACTACAGCTAAAAAACACTGTTCTGTTTCTCACTTTGGAGATTATGGGAAGTTTTAAAGCAGATGTTATAAAAGTCATCCACTTTTTAGGGATGCTTATTAGTATGTGGGAGGCTCTTTGCCTCCTACCTTTTTTCACTCATCGTGCATTTCCTTTCTTTGCTCCTATTTCAGTTTCCCTTGACAACTACTCTTTTTCTTTATAAACGAAGAAAATGCATCTTCTTTCCTCCCCTCCAAGCTCTTATCCTCCTTCCATTTACCGTCCCTCTCTTACAGACAGTCCTTACCTTCTTTCTCTCTTCCTTCCTCTCCTGACCATACTCCTCCTCAGTGTACCCCCGCTTCTCAGTGAATCTATCTTTTTAAAATTGTTTCCAAGATACGAGGGGAATAGGAGGAAAAGAGATGGCAGCCCAAGAAGAAAGTAAGGCCAGATGATGAGGAGAAGGAAATGTAGGAGCAGAGACAGAGAGAATAATATGAAGAGACAGAATGACGCAGATTGAAAAAATGAAAGAGAAGCTTGAGAGAGATCTCTCTGTGTAACAAGACCTTGCCTTTAGCATTATTTCTTCATATGTTGCACATTAATCCTTTGTTTATGAAAGATGGAGATGCCAACTACAGCTGTCCCACTGGGAGGGGAGGAGCAGAGCTATCTGAATGCAGCAGAAATATGTGACCGTGTTAAGAATTGGTATCAAACCCATCCATTACAGTGATTTAATAATATGCATTTAGAGAATTAGCCTGCAGTGACTGTGTAAAAATGGTTAAGATGGACTGGTGATCTCTTTTTTTCTGTTAGTGAGATCTAACTATGTTCTCTGAATCAAAAGGACTTGCTTTGATTTTTTTAATGTTACATTCATTTTAGTGGTCTTCTGGTGTTGTTTAATGATCCCGTACACGTTATGTGTTTGTGTTGGAGTCGCACAATGTTGCACAAAGACCTTTCTGACTGCATATCAAATGAAGTTAGAGGTTCAACAACCATAGAAATTTGTGGTGCTGAAATGATTAGTCGATGAATCGATTACTTGATTGTCTGAGAATTATTCCCCACTACCCCCAACATTTTTTTAAAACTCCACTAATTATTTAAGCAGTTTATCAATCAGCTATGCCAAACATTCTGAAATTGTTTTGAAGTTTTTGTTGTTTTATTTCAAATTGAGTGTTTGAGTTTTGTGCTGTTGGTTGGACGAAAAAAGAATGTTGAAGACTCACGGCAGTTATCACGGGCAGTTTCACTATTTTTAAGGCTAAGTGATGATTGGAGGGATGGCTGATTAATTGATGATGAAAATAATTGTTTCTTGCTACCCCAGTTGTTCAGCAGGACCCAACTGACAGCAACATGATGTGACATCAAAACGTTTTAGACTTTTTGGTTAACTGCAGGGATGATTTACAGTGCAACAGTGATACGATTTAGTTGATATGGTGCATAAAAAAACTTTCTCATATAAATACAATTGAAATTCTCCAATATGAGTCCCCTAACATGGCCAAATATCTGACTTATACTACAGAAACATCCCACACCGCTCTCAGTGCATCCTTCAACAGATGTCTTGGGGTGATTATTGGCAATTTCAGATAAAAACCTCACTTGTGTTGGGGCTAATTGTCATTGATGGAAATGATTAACTGTCGCATTTATCCTCGCTATGGTATTGAGGCCATTGTGGTGTATAGGGTCTAATTGTAGCTAGTAGCAGTAGTTATGCGGTATGTTGTGGTGGGTTGTACCTAATTGTAGTTGATAGTAATGGTTCCAGTCTGTGTATACAGCCTGAAGCAAACAAAGGCTGTACTGCGACATTGAGACACACACACACACACACACACACACAGATGCATACACCCAGAAACAGACGCACAGCCTTTTAACACACACACACGTCTTCCTCTTGCCCACATCCTGAAGTGTACAAGTAGCACGTCAGAAGTATGCAAATAAACATCTCATGGCAATAAAAAAATAATAAATAGATGAGAATTTTACTCTCACTAATTCGCGCTCTGTTGATTTCACGCTTCACCAGATCATTCATAATTTTCTTATTATCACTTTGATTAAGTTTTGAAGTCGCCACTGAAATCTGACGGGGCAGATGGAAACACAGTCAGGTCAGCCAGTGCTTCTTAGGTCGGGATTTCAGCTTCATTGCTTTACCACAACGATCTGTAGTTTTCCACTGTGTGTGTGTGTGTGTGTGTGTGTGTGTGTGAATGATGAATTCTGACTGGGTGTGGTGAACATCAGATGAGATTTTCCTCTGTTCCATGCAGACACACACAGTGAGTGCCAGGGCTGGTCTAGGCGTGGGCCCTTGCAGACATAAATTGCTTTATTTTAATAGTTGTATGGTAGAGAAAGAGGGAAAGCATTTTTTTTTAAATACTAGAAAGGCCATAGAGAGAAAATGGGATTCAACAAAGAAAGCAGCCCTCTGTCTGTCATTCATCTTCCCTTCTTCTGTGTTTGTGTGTATTTTTATTATGACCTTTCTTCCTAATCCAAAGGATTACATTACAGAGTTGTTAAAATATGGTTCTTTTTAATATATTTTTTATATTTATGTGTATCTGCATGTGTTTGTTTATGGACATCTGATTATCTGTTTTCAACTACATTCCCCTTTACTTCTCTGTCTTTAGAGTGTGTGTGTGTCTGCGTTGATTCTCTCATGATTTAAATGTGTGCAGTTTGCTATCAGTAAATAATAACAAGCGCTCTCACACTAACATCAGTGTCAGTCACAGGGTTGCACGCATGCTATCTCGTTTCCACACACATCATCAAACATGTATTACTCACACACAGAAAGACACTCGTGCGCTCAGTGTCTTCCCCCCCCTCATATTGCATTGATCTAAAAGTGATCAGTTTTTGGCGTCTATCAGGCGTCTGTTTGGATTTTTGTCTGTTCATAACCGAACACACACACACACAAACACACGCAGCGTATGGGTCAATGAGTTGACTATGTTTACGACTGAATATGAACTGAACGACCACAAATAAACACACGCTCGCTAGCACGCGCATACACACACATGCTTGGAAAATGCGCACGCACACAGTATCTCTCTGTCATGACTGTTGTGAGCAGAACGACCACAATTGTTCTCTTTTCAAACAAAAGAAACATTATGGTTTAACATAAAACACATGGTTGGTTATTTGATGGCTTTGTATAGTGATTATAAGGGAGGGAGGGGAGGGACGGCGGGAGAAGGGGGAATGACAGAGGGAGGGAGAGGGCAGGAACTAAAATAAAGATACATTTTAATTATGAAATTACTCAGATTATTACTTACTTTTGCGTGTGATAGTTGGCAACGAGAGAATAAAAAAATGAGTGAAGTGCAAGGAGGATGCCTTGATAAGTACTTTTGTAAAGGTATTTTACCCTGATTATAAATGATCATGGTGGTGAGAGAGGTTGAGGGGGAGGGAAAGAAGATGAGGTGATGGGGGGGGGGGGGGTTAAAAGTAAGCTAGGATTTGAAATGAGAAAGAAAAGCAGACAAAAAGAGAATAAAGTAGAGGGAGGAAACTGAAGGGCAGGAGGTGATACAGATAGAGCTGGAAAGACAGTGAGAGATGAGAAAAACAGAATCTGGGAAGCCAGAAAATGAATGAAAGGCACGCAGAAAGAGATGCAAGAAAGAAAGAGAAATTTGAAGGGCTGGAGGGGATGAATTGCAGTCTGCCGCCTCCCTCATCCGTCTTTCTGATATGGGGTGTGCGGTTTGATGTGGTTGTCTGTTGGCCATTCTACCCGTCTCTCTCTCTTCTCTCTGTCTCCCCCACTCTTCTCAGTGCCTCACCCTCTCTCCACCCCCACACTTTCCCCCACCCCACCCACTCCCTCGCCCTCCCAGCGTCTCTGATATGGTTTTGGTTTTGATGTGGTCATGTGTTGAAGATTCTCACGGATGGCTTCCATAACGATAAATTGATCCACTCCCTGGTTTATAAGAAGAAGAATAAGAAGGGGGGGCAAAATGGCAAAAAAGTTGCACTTAAGGATGCAACGAACGTCCCAACACACACACCCCTGAAAACCCCTCTCACAGCTGAGATGTTTTTGATTTGTTGGGGCTGTTTTTCTTTGACGGGGTTTGTGGTTGAGGATTGTCACAGATTTCATCTTTCAAAGAAGTTTGTAAATTGAATCAAAGCTATTCCGTACACACATACATCATTGTCAGGAAATCATATTTGTGTGCGTGTGTGGGTGCATGTAATCCACGGCATATTATTTGAGCACATTGTATCTGTTAGTGTCTTGATTTTAAGGGATTATTAAAAAATCTGCTTGATATTTTCATGTTCCTTCATAAGTGTCAATGTATTGGCTGAAAATCTAACTTTGTCTCTCTCCTTATCTCTTTTCGTCCTCTCAGAGATGGTGAGGAAGAAGAATCCCCCTATCCGGAGTGTGGGAGGTGAGGAGGAGGAAGAAGAAGAGGGGAGGAGGCCCGCAGGAGAAGAGGAGGAGGAGGGAGAGGAGGAGGGAAGAGTAGGAGCAGAGGCCGAACGCATAAACCGACCCTCTGAGCCAGAATCCTCCGACCGGATCAGAGGAGATGAGGAGCAGGAAGAGGAGGAGGGGGAGAGCGAGTGCGTATCCTCGTCTGTCTCTCCCTCATCCGTTGGCGACCGCTACAGCAATGAGGAGAGGGGGGGGAGGAGAGGAGGCGGCAGGAGGGCCACACAAGGAGGAGCGGTGTTGAATGACAGGCCCGAGAGCCAGTCGGAGCCTGAGGACGGGGAGAAGGGGGTAGAGGAAGGAGAGAAGAGTGAAAGAGACAGAGGGGAGTCAGATCATCTCACGACTCCTCTCCACTCTGCTCCCCACCTCCTCCCAAGACAGGAAGGAGGGGAGGAGTCAACAACTGACACCCCTCCGCTTTCCTCCAGCCCCTCTCCCAAACTCCAGGACTTCAAGTGCAACGTGTGCGGTTACGGTTACTATGGCAACGACCCCGCCGACCTGGTGAAGCACTTTAGGAAGTATCACCTGGGCCTGCACAACCGCACACGGCAGGATGCTGCCCTCGACACGCACATCCTGGCCCTCCATAACATGGCTCCCCAACACACACCTCTAGGTGATTCCAGCTCTCTGCTATGTGTTTGACTTGTTGTTGATGGTTAGTGTGTAAAATAGCTGTTAAGGAAAATAATGTGGATCTGTGCACAAGTTCATGAAATAAGCCTCACTGATCAAGCCTTGGACCACACACTGACATGGTGAACCAAAACAGGAAGAAACAGTCCTATTATGACCTGATTATGTATTAATATACACACTCCGTGGTTAAATCCTACAGCATTGTAATGTACATTAGCATACAAACGCAGATTGTTTTATGAAGCCCTGTTTTATTACATTGTAACGGCACATTTGATTTTATAATGTTAATTTTTCAGTATGCTCAGGGTGCACCAGCTTCTTGCATCAACAACTTGTAGATTGTTGATCTGAAGTTCTCCTTCTTCCCAGATGTCAGACATGTCCTTGGATTTGTGTGACTCTGGCAGCCTGACCTCTGTTTGTCTGTCTGCTTTTACAAGTCTGACCCGTACTTGTATTTGTGCTCCCAGATATACAAGCAGGACAGGGGCAGAGGAACCAAGCCAAAGAGTTGGGGAAGACAAGACCAGATATGCACAATCAGCAGCACAGGACAGTTATGATGAATGGCACATATGACGTACAGGTAAGCACTTGCCACATTCAAGAAATACAGATAAATAGATTTACCAAGCCTGAAGCCTAACTTTTTTTCATAGAGTCTAATAAATGTGTTCATGCATTTCATTCACACATACACTAAAAATATACCTTTAAAACTAATACCCTTACCGTTTATTGGTAAGGGTATCAGTTGTACACAAAAAAGCAGTAATAGTGTCACATCCACATGAGTAACAAGTAAAAACATAAGTAAACAAAACACACACAAACCAAGAATAAATAAAGCTGCTTAGTGTGGCAGCCCTGAATTAATTATAAGGAAGGAAAAGTGTTTGAAGGAAACGATGACTTACTAGTTTAGTAAAGCTTTTTTTTTTTAACTTCCTCTTGTTACCTTCTTAGTCCAATAAAAAGCAGCATTATTTGATCTGGTGCACTTTGGTAACAGTCAATTTCACAATGCTTTTTACCATTACTCTTGAAAAAGACCTCAACATAACTGAAGTTTTTCACTCGGAACAATTTCTGTTCCCTGACCTGGTTTCATCTATCAACCTTTTTCTTTGAGGGCCTGTTCTGTGTGGAATTCACGGTCCAGCGACATCAAAATTCACAAGAAATGAAATGAGGGTTGAACTTATTAATTGAAAATTCAGAGCCTCTAACCGACGTAATTTCTGACGTATTTTTGGTTATATAATCCTGTTAATATTGTGGATGTTCATGTAATTTCCCCTTGGAACATCCTACCACGTGTGTAGTCACGTGACTCCGCCCCGTCCAGTCCTGAGTCTGAAGCACAGGGAGATGTTAGTTAGTGCTTACAGCCTTCACTTTCCAGCGGTTGTGGAAACAACAGACAGACTTTTATTAATCGACACACTGTGACCTACACTCAGACTTGTATACCTACACTGTACATTTACTGCCCGACTGACAGCTTATTACTCGCTGTGTGCCGGTGAAAAACATTTGTTCCGCATTGATATTAAATAATTGAGTGAAAGTTTATAAGCAGTGGTCATAATTCAGCAGCGCCAATGCGCCGACTATAGGGGAACTATGTCTGTAATGTGCGCGTCAACATTACCATATTGATTAATTTAGAAGAATAAATAAACCCAGCTTTAATAGTTGAGCATATTTACAGTACAAACCTTGTCATTGAAATATGCGGGCATTCAAAGACAAAATAATCGTTCAATAATCGAGGTGAAATGTTCAGTTAGTCGTGATTTTGAATTTAGGTCAAATGGTCGTACAGCCTTAGGTTGAACAATTAATTGAAATTTTTTTGAAATCGCAATATGGCCAGGAGGTGCACTTTTTGTTAAAAGCAAAACATGTGCGTCAAGAGACCATTTTAATATTTTTTAATAAAAGAAAAAAAAAAAATAGGGCAGTAGTAGCCTAGAGGTTACAGAAGTAGCCTTCTGCCTGGAAGGCCAGTCCCCTAGAAAATAGAGAAGGGAAGATGAATGAGTACCATTCTTCTGTCCTCAAGTAAGGCACCAAGTGGATCTGCTCAACAGTAAAGGTGCCAGTATCCAGTACTACATCAGAAGTGCTTGTTCAATGGTTGAACAGCATCGTTTTTTTTCATTAATAAACTATTTTTTATGCGCACTATGAATGTCTTCTAGGAAAAGACTATTTGCAGTTATTTAGATATTTAAACAATTATCACATCTAGCTATTTTCTATGGCCTATAAACACTATTGCAAGACCACACATCGTATGTTATTTTCGAGCATACCACCGTCTTAAGAGCTTTAACTGGTAAGGGCCCAGATGTCAATCTATGAACCTGCATGAATATGAAACCAAAAAAAGGGCTAGATCGATTAGTTTTTACATAGGAAGGATGGATAATAATAAAAGGTTACAAAAGAGACCATTTTAAATGAAATATTGTCGTCTTGCAGAGATGTCCTGGCCTTCACATCATATTCTACAGACTTAAAAAAACATCTGTGTTTGTTACATATCCCTGCAAAAATCTCACCACAATGATTTTAGTTTGTTTTCATTCGCTCTAAATTATCATTCTATCTCATAACACAAATCAAATCTCCATTGCAATATCAGTCAAAATAATCTCAATTAGAAATTTAAAAAAAATTTTTTAAATAGACATAATGTACCACACTGAGGACCCCACACTGGTCTCATGGCAACAGAGTGTCAGGTCCATAAATGTATGTAACAGGGAAGGTGCAGCCTTGTCCAGTGCCAATTTTGAACGTACCCTGGAAACACAGACTATAGTCTTTTTAAGAGATAACAAACACATGTTGACTAGGTTACCAATGATGTCTTCATGATTCAATTCAATTCAATTCAGATGAGCTTTATTGGCATGAATGTGTAACAACAATATTGCCAAAGCATCATACATACAACATAAGAACAATCAACCCCATACATTTCATTAAACAAGTAATTAAAGCGTAAAGTAATGTCATGATCAGTCATGATCTGAGAGTAAAAAGCTGGTGCCTCCATGGAAATGTTGGCTATCATGGTAGCACTCTTTTTTTAGTCATTTTTACTTAAATATGTTTAAATATGTGTATGGATATCTCTTGGATATAGCGTGACTTACTTTTTTAGTTATCTCAGTGCACTGTCTCCAAAGTACCCCACACATTTATACCGTACATTTGTTTTTCTATTTAAATTTCTGTCTTGAACTTTAAGAGATTATACATTTTGCAGTAGTTCTGATTTAACTGGAGCACTGAAACGTGAAAACATTTCAAAAAGTACATTAGAGATCTGCAGATGTAGATGCAATGCAGTATTAATGCAGCTGCTTTACATCTTCTCTTGCATGTGGTTTTCAGTATTAACAAAAAAAAGGCATACAATTCTGTGAAAGAAAATCATGAAAATTTCTTTCTAAAGTGTACTTTTTTAATTCATTTCAAAGTTAGAATTAAGGAGGTAGTACTAATTTAATAAACATTTGCAATCATCATAACATTTTTCCTATTTAGGGAAAATTAGACACTGATTAAACGGTAACACCATCAGATAGAAGTTATGTTATCAACTTTTTATGAATGACGCAAGCAGTGCAGGTAACTTTGAAGCAAACTTTATTTTTAAATAATAACTAACATGAATAGATGTAGGTAGAAATACTCACATTGCAACATGGAACAATCTGATATCAGAAATCAATATCAGTTAGAAACTTTGATCCAAAACAGGTGACATGTTGCTTCAGTTAACAATTCACTACAAGCATTACTCATAAATCTGTAATTCAGGGCTCATAACTGAGCTAATTTATTGGGGTGAACAATTTGCAGCTGATTTGTAACATAGTACGTGTGTGTGATTTGGACAGTGAGGCATTGTGGTGCAAGTTATAAAGCTTTATAGACTGACAGATGAATAGACACAGAAAGGGAGACAAATAGGGCACCTCGTAGACAGGCAAGCAGTCTCCTGTACACAATCACTTATAGGCAATGCATACATCTACACACACAGGCGTACACATGCACCCCATGCATCATCGTGTTTTAAATGGTGGCCAGAAAATGTATATCCTGCACTGTTGTACTAATATATATCCTGCTCTGTCAGATTTTATGCTCAGATTATAAATATTTTAACTAGTATCTGGTGGGAGCTGCTTTACTGGGAATAGCAGGATAAAGACAGGAATATAGATTAACAGATGATTGAATTTTGCCTTGTAGTTGTACACCATCAGAGCACAGTAAAATGTCAGATGTAATTTGCACATGCAGTCTGGACATCAACAAATCAGCCAATCAGTTGTAGGAGAAAAAATGTCTTCAGTGATTTAGTTTTATTTCACTGATTATTGCACCTAAAATCAAGGGTTACTAATCAGTGAAGTCAACAGCTGCAGACTGGTTAGAATGAAAACCTGCAAAGTTTCTGCTTTACATTGTTTACTGTCCCTGTCATAATAGCCTCAGACACAAGTGTTACATGTCAGCTATACTTTCTTTCTTTTTTTTTTCTCAGCATACACACATACTATTTATTGACTTGTGCATATACTGTAGCTTTGATCTTTAAAATTCACATTCAGACGCATATGGCTTTGACACATTTATTGCCATAGATGCTTGAATATCAATATTTAACAACAGTATGTTTTACTTTAGGCAGCAGAATGGGTGGTTTTAATTTTAAAATTAACTTGCTAAAATATGATTGCTAAAATAGTGAGAACTGTAAGTGTCAGGCAAACAGACCTCCATCAACTCACTATTCTCAGTCATTCTCAGTCATTCTTGAAACATTCAGTAGAACAATAAGACATTGTCGACTTATTGAAAGCATTTTTGTCCTCATTGAATTTAATGAATACCTGTACTCGCAGAGTTGAGTTTCAAGTTTTATTGCAATATGTTCTGTTTATATCTTGTGGGCTAATTATCTAGCCACTTATATCATAATAAGTTGTTGTTTTTAGTAGTGGAGAGGCTGTCACATTCTTTAAAAGTCAAATTTTTCAACAGCAAGTATGCCAATCAACCAGGGTCTGAAATGTTTTCACTGCCTGCCACTGGGGCAGGGACATATTTTTCTTTTGCCCTCAAAGCTGAAGTGCTGTTTTAATTTATACTTTTGAAATGTATATGCACAAAAACATTACATGCATGTTTGCATGCACAAAGGAAAGACCCCTGTCTTTCAGTACATGACATTCACTCCATCTTACTTAACAATCATTAACGACAGTCAGTGCTCAATACAAACCCAAAGTTCAAACAATATTGAATGGGTCCCTATCTCAGTTCAAATCCACATCTCTACAAAACCTCTTATTTTGGACCCCAGCAACTGAGCAAAAATACTCATTGAGTTTCAAAACAAAAGTTGACCAACAAAAATAAAACCAAGTGACACCTCTCGCATCCAATAGGCAAGCTACGTGATTCTCCGACAACACCGGAGTTACCTCCTGTAGTCCGGCGGGGCTGCTGGCAATCTAACCGGCTGTCAGTCAGTAGACGCCTATCCCCACAAAATGTGCAAATTTCAGACGCTGCAATCAAGATATAATTTTTGTGATTTTTCCAGTTTGCCGTGAATACTAAGGTCAGGTGTGCACATTAAATCTCAAATTTCTAAATTAGGACTTAGCATCAAATAAATATCTAAAATAGTTTTAATATCCATATAATGTAGGTATTTCGACACTTACCCACAGTTGTAGGTTATCTTATCTTAATTACCTTCATAGTCACACATAAGTGTGATTTTAAAAAATGTATTCTTAATTTGTAATTAACTTAATTGTGTTTTTCTGCACTGGGACTAGTTTGGGTAACAATTGGGTCAAGGATTAGGAATTCGAGTGTGCATGAACAGTAGGGTTTTGTCTGAAAGCTTTAAACAAGATGATCTAATAAACGTGTATGTTTGTGTATGTGTGTGCATGAGTTCCTGTGTGTGTGTGTGTGTGTGTGTGTGTGTGAGGAATACTCAAGGAGTTTCATTTTACTTAAACCAGGAGTCTGTAATGGCCGTAAGTCACGTAATGGACACAGAAACACACACACACACACACACACAGTCATCAAACACAGCACACAGACACACACAGAGTCAGAAATAGAAAATCCAGTGGGCTTAAGTCGTCATTATGAAGAAAAAGTGAAAGTATTAAAAAAAACGAATGAAAGGGGTCTCTATTCTCTCCATCCCTCACTCGCCTTTTCTCTCTCCCGCCCACGTTTGGAAAATTCCATGTTGTCATTTGCTAGGACGAGTTACTCTGTCAACCAATGAGATTGCGTGAAAAAAGTCTCTGGGAGGAGAGGGATAGCGGAGAGTAAGGAAAGAGTGAAAGAGATGGAGGAGGAAAGGGGAGGAGGGAGTAGAAGAGACAGACAGAGAGAGGGAGAGAGAGTAGTAGAGAGTAGTTATAATCGGTTGTTAGGCAGTGTAATGAAACAGCTGTCAGACACATTTAACTTTCTTTTTCTCTCTCTGTTCTCCAGTTGTCTCGCTCATCATCTGTCTTTGTTTCGCCTTCACCTTCTCCTCAGCATTCTCCTCTGCATTTTTTCTTTTCTTATTCTTTCTTACTCTACTTCCCCTTTTTTCCTCTAACTTCTCAATTTGCTTTTCATCCATCTCTCACATCTTTCTTCTCCTACCCTCTATTCCTCAACTTAGACACTTTTTCCCTTAACTTGTCCCACTTGTCCTCTGCCTCCTTTCTTTCTTTCCCTTCCCCTCTCGTGTTCCTTTTTGTGTCTTTCTGTCTATTATGCTTGCTAAAATGGCCTAATGTTTGGCTCTTCTCTAATTGCTTGGGCAGGGTCTGTGGGATGTGATGATTGGATGATTGCTGTTGTGAGATCACACACAGTAATAGATCTCATTTAGCCTTCTGAATTTATACATACAGTAGCATTTTATTGAATCCAAATCTCTTCCAATCAAATCTAATTAGGTTTGGCTGCTAATATTTACAGTGAAATTAGGTAATGTTATACAGCTTTTGTTGACTATTAAGGCAGGGACACCTCTGTTTTCAGAAGCTAAATAGCGTTTACAACCTGATGCTTCATCCTGAAAATGAAATGAACAACATTAGATATGAAATGTTGATTAAATATGTCTGACACATTCAAAAGTTATAGTACTAACTTATGCACCTGATTTATCACAAATTACTCCCTCCAAAGTAATTAAGTTGATAAGCATTGAAGTTTTAATGGGAAATTCTCCTCCTGAATGTGACTTGGGCTAGACCATTTCCGTAGAGAAAATAGCCTCTTGTTGAACACAAACACAGTCCAACTGTGCTTCTCATGCCTCTTTTACTTCATAAATGATCTTTGGCTAATTATATACACCAGCCAAAAGTTGAGTTTTAGCTGTGACTGTTACACGTTAAATAACTACAGCTGATATAATCTGCTACTGGTGGTGCTTGTCATTTAAACCAACCGGTGTGTCATCTAAAAGTGAGAGGAATTAATTTTTAATATTGATGTAACTATCTTTTTTGTTTTTTTCTCTTTTTGCTGCTTGTCAACAGGTGATGCTGGGTGGCACGCTAATTGGGATTGGGCGCAAGACCTCCGATTGCCAGGGGAATACTAAGTACTTTCGCTGCAAATTCTGCAACTTCACATACATGGGCAGTAATTCCTTAGAACTTGAACAACACTTCCTGTCCTCGCATCCAAATAAAGTCAAAACTCCGCCAAGCACGCCCCTGCTGGCCACCAATAACCTTGCAACGCACGACAACCAGGCAAAGGAAAAGGGTCAAATCTTAGACGGGGCGGAGCGAGTCGCTGTGAGAGCTGAAGATGACTCCTTGGTTGGGTACTCCATTCCAGTCAGGGCATGTTCAGATTCATCAAGCTGGACAGGGGAGCCGGGTCGAGGGGCTGTGCAGGCGTATTATTGGTGTAAATTCTGCAGCTGGAGTTGCGAGTGGTCAGGGGGCTCGGCGAAGCTTTTAGATCACTATGAACAAAGACACAGAATGAGCACGGGAGGTACTATGAGCCCCAACAACTCAAATGCCGGGGGGATGGACATGGAGCGGGAGAGAGGAGGGAGAAGAGAAGGAGGAGAAAGAGACCACACGGCATCCAAAAGCCGCAAAGATCTATCATCTAACCCATCCAGCACCAGCCAAGGTAATTAAATGGGAGAAAGTATGGTGAAGTCTGGCGGTGAATTGCTTTAAGTGTTTGTCAGTAGAAGGTAGCTACGTTAATGGAGCACAAGATTAATGATCAAGTGTAACAAAATTAAATAGAGTACAATGATTTTTACTTCTTCTAGTACTATGATGCTGCTCGACTTTGCTCTTTAAAGAAATTCAGTAACACTGCCGGACTCTACTTATTTGCTTATTTGTTACAAGTACAATAATACTTCTTGACTGTCTTTTTTTATTGTTTTTAATGCTATGATGCCACTTGAACCTCCTTGTTTGTTTTCCTTGATACAGTTGACCTCTATTAGATTTTTTGACATGTCTTTGGTTGCTTTTTTTCTACTCCAACTCCCAAACTGTTGCTCTGATTTCTGCTCCCAGGAGACCCAAACAGCAGCGATTCGGAAGCAGTCGTGACCAGCTATAACTGTCAGTTGTGTGATTTCCGGTACTCAATGGCCCACAGTGCAGATGTGATTGTAGTAGCACCGTTGCTACTGCACTACCAGCACAACCACTCCATCCACCGATGCTGCATTCAGCACTGCATGTATTGTCCACAGGGGCTCTGTCAGCCGCATAAACACCTGGGGGAGGTGAGATTAATAAAATATTTAAATGTTTATTTGTATTGGTGTTTGCTAGGCAATTAGAAGGAAAATAAATTAGCTGTTTTGTAAGCTCTTGAAAATAAAATGTAATATATGAACAAGTTAATTATTCCAATTTCCAGCCTAGTTAAAATTCCCTTGCTTTCCCGAACCACTCACCCACGTTCCCCACCCTCCTTTGTGCCAGCTGCCAAAGATAAAAATCAAAAAGCTTGGTTTGTCAATGTTGGGGGTGGCGTCATTCAGTGCAATGGTGATGTACCCTGGTACCATTTGATATCACCTGCATAGACGAAAACACATTTACAGAGAAACAGAAATAAAGTTAAAGTCTAAATTCCCCCTGTATGTACAGCTTTGTCACTAATGATTTAAGCGTGCAAAGATCCATGCTATTCGTCACCAAACGTCTGATTTTTCTCAATAGGTGTCTCACCCCTTTGCTTGTCGGAAGCCCACCTGCTCTAAATGCTGTTCCAAGTTTCCTCAGTCCACCAAACAGCAGGACACAGTCGGCTCAAAACCCGCTACCACCACCTCACCCAGCATGACCCCTTCTAATCCTAGAGGTGACCCTGGTATGATTTCATTATCAACGTTTCACCCCTCTAACCCTGCCCATCCTGTTGTCACACAAGGTATTCAAAGGCATACTTCAACTAGCATATTTTCAGTTGTTTAATTGTATTTCAGCAGATTTAACATGATCTTTTCTTTGTTTCTTGTTCCTGATTTGTCCTGTTTTTCTGATCCTAGGCGTCACCCACTTGTGTGACCAGTGTGCGTTTGCCACCACCGACATCGATGTGTTGCTCCAACACTACGAAAGCTGCCACACCCTGATTAACCTAAAGGGGGCTCCACCACATGTCAAGGCCGAGGAAGAGATTGGGGGAGAGAAGGAAGGGGGGAGAGGAGGAGGAGAGAGAGAGTACTCTTGTACAAAGTGTCACTTCATCACGGAAGTGGAAGAGGAGATTTTTAGACACTACAGGTAAGAGATGGGGTCAGATAACATTAATTAAATACTATGAATTATAAATTTTCAATACTATATTATTCCACTTAATACATTGTTTTTTCACAGTGTTGATTCTTAGATATGAAAGTATATTAAAAAGCTTTAAAGATTTAAGATACACAGGAAGTCTACCTTTTAGTCATAGGGTTAGGGTTATTGTTAGGGGGTTTGGACACAATTTAAACATTCACACCTGGAAGCAACTCAGACATCAGATATTCACTTTTTTTTTCTTTGAATAGGAATGTCACATACCTCAGTATCACCATACTGTGAAGGTCTTCACACCAAAATTTGTTGTGTAATGATCCCGATGAAGTAATTGACGATGTTCTCTAAGTGTTGCTGGAAGAATGTCACTGTTGTGTGTTCTAATTAAGTACATTGCCATATTTTGAATCTACTACAAGTACAAGGCCTATAAAATAGTGCTACCTGATTTATCATTGCACTCCTACATCGACGTAGTCATACTCATAATGGACTGTATTTTTTTAACTACAAACCATTACATAATTCCATGCTAGCTAAACACTCTGGCATAATACCAGTACACATGATAGTAATATGGATCATGTTAGCTGGTGAAGTAATGTGTCAACTATAGTATTTTGCAACGGGTAACGTTAGCAACTAGTCGGCGACTTGAGCCAACTAAAGCACAAAATCACAATATATTTCACATGATTTGCAGTAATGTGACCAAACCAATGGATTTCACATAGAAAGCGACTTAGAGTCTGTTAAATGCAACCAAGAAAGCCGGTGAATGGTTAATTTTTGGATGTAAGGTTACAACTGTTCACAAATAGGCAATAAAAAAGGGATTAATTTCATTAAAAAACTACATTTACACCTAAATTAAGTTTTTTGCTTGCACATACAAAGGCGTGTGTATAGTATGTGTAGTAAATAAGCCTTAAGCTCAGTTTCATAGGCCTCTAAAGCCTGGAGAGGCCAGAGTAGACTCCACAGCCAATTTGTTTCCTACACAAACACACACACACACGCACACACACACACACACACACACACAGACACACTACAGGGCTATCAGTGACAGATCCAGGGAATGATAGAGAAAGCTAGAGTAAGTTAGGGTAGGAAAGAGAGAGGGGGTGGTGTGGGAAAGTTGGGGCTAAAGGCTGAGAGAGATACACAGAACTGAGGATAGTTGTGTGAAATATTTTTGGCTATATAAGTATCAATCTAGATTGCTGACCTGGATTGCTTCTTGATGTATGAGCACACACAAACTCACAGATTCACTTACTTTTTCTTGTTTTCTCGCACACACATTTGTAAAATTACAGTCTGACAGAGCCATCTTAGCAAGATTTCTGCTACAAATCAATGAAAGATTAAAAAAGTTTGATTCGTTTCAGGGTGAGAGCACTGAGAAGAAAAGGGAGAGATAGACAGAGAAGAGAAGAAGGGATGGAGTGACTGAGAGAAAGTGAAAAAAAGTAAAAAAAAATAAAAATAACAAAAAGAGAGAAGACATTGCATGAGGGAAGGCAAATGGAAGAAAAAGAAACAGGGAGAAACTGAAAGAAAGGCAGAGAAGAACGTGGAAAGATGAGGGAGAGAGGGTGACAAAGCAAGAGAGAGAGAGAAAGAGAGTGTGGAGGGGATTTAACAGTCCACTCACGTCCTTAACAAAATCTAAGCTCTGAATCTTGGAGCCCAAATCAAATAAAACTGAAATAAAGCCAGAAAGTTTCACACCACCACTAAAATCAACCAAACCTTGAAGGATTCCAAGGCCATGTTTTAGAAAACAAAATTCAGGATTTAATTATAGGGTGCTCAGAACACAGGGCCATGGTGTTAGGGGAAATAAGTTACCAGCTGAAACAAACTAATCAATCTCCTTTGTAACTTCTACACCTAAACACTTTTTACTGAGGTTCTGATATTTGTAGGCACATACATACACCAACAAGAGCTTACTAACTACTATGGCTTTGTTGTGATAGCTTATAATGTGCATTGTGTAATTACAGTGCCAGTGTTATTTGGCTTCAAAATAAAGTCATAATGAAAAATCTGTTAAATATACTTATAAAGCTTATTCTCAAACATTTTGGTATTGTATGTAATGTCTTGAATTATTAACACTTGGTGAGTGTGTGTCTGTGTGTGTGTGTCTGTGTGTGTGTGTCTGTAGACTTGTTATGTGCAGGTGTGTATTGACCTCAGAGCATTTGGGGGTCTTGACCCTAAACACAGCCTTGTTATTTGAGATACTTTTGACTAAGACTTGGTTAATGTAGACCCGTTAGACACTCAGCTGAAGTTGCACATACGCTAGCGCAAATGTGGGATGTGTAGGCTCTTTGCTCACATATCAAATGCAACTGGCTTTCTTGGAACCAGTCGCAGATCAAAAGTCTCATCCACATGGGGGAAGCAAATGCAATGAGAAGCTATATGGGCTATATTAACTAATTAGTTAAATGTGTGCTTCCACAGACTACATGGTCCTGTTCTGCAGGAAGAGACATTTAGAGAGAATTTTGTACCCAGGCACTAGCATTACACATTCTTGACTTCACATGTTGCTACGACAGTGAAGGCGTCTGGCTTTGCTCTGTCCGTTATTACACATTTCACATGTAGAGGATATAACAGACATTTCTTGGACCATTCTTCTCCGGTTTATTTTCTCAAAAGATATATTAAAATGCTTTCTCAACTCTTTCCCTTGTCACTTTACAAATAAATACCTCCAAAAGGCAAAATGATGCACTGAATTTCCCAGCGAACTACTCATACGTTTGCAATTACAGCTTACTATTCTCAAAGAAGTAATAAATAAAATAGCTTCAATACTATATGTAATGGCATCTTTTGGGGTTTTTTTTCAATGGGAAAAGTGTAAGTCAGTCAGTTTATGTGAGACAGATGTAGCTGTGACAGTATTCAGGTTAAAGGTGGATTAAATCAGTACTTGTGTAGAAGGAATGATATAAACGTCATTTATCATAAATGTGTGTGTGTAAGAGAGAGAGCAAGAGAAACAGTGGCAGAGCAAGTAAGCGGGTAAATGAATCAGTGAGTGCACCAGACCTTGTGCGCATGTATGTATGTGTGGTGTGTGTGGTGATGACAAACAGAGAGGCCACTGTCTTTGTTCAGCATCTGGAGACATTTAAGCCCACTAGGTACAAGGTGTACTTTACTCACACACACGTTTTCGCTAATTTCTACAAATACCTTGATCATTTTGATCTGCTCGAGATGCTGTTGAAGCCCCAACTTGAATCTGTCATTACCCAGGACATTTATTTTCTTCATCAACTAATAAAGGGGCACTGCATTTATTTCAAGTGCATGTATTTTATTTGTTTGAAGCTTCACATCATTAACCATTTAACTCCCTGTCAGTCGTGCAAAAACATGTTTGTGTGGGTATATGATAGGGTTTTTGATAGTTGTATTTCTGGATGTATCCTTACTACTTGTTTGGGTATGTCTGTGTGTGTTTGTGTGTGTGTGAGCAGCTCCTAGTTTTATATGTATACCTAAAAGTTTATTTTTCCCCCCCACACTCCCATGCAGCGTGGCAGTAAGTGAGAAAATTTTTAATTAGGGTTAGATGTGAGTGAAATAAGTGAAAATATGTTCATCCTATTTTGAGTCAAGTTGCACACCTGACTTAATTGTATCAGCTAACTAATATGCATGCCAGGTCTTTTTCTAAGTAATGAAGGTCTGAATTGTTAATCCTTTTATTGAAAGGCTTGTTAAAGTCTATTTCCCAGCATAATCAATCTCTACAACAGTCAAATAATTAGATTAACTCAGTAGACAAAAAGATTTATATTTAAATATTCATAATAAAATAATCATATTTATTGCTGCTAGTTAATATTTTTCCTATATACCTAAATTTAAAACAGCTGCACATAGTGGGTCAACCACAAATGGGAGTCCAAGTCCTAGGTATAGATGCTCTATTGATATTACTCGTTCGCCCACACAAGAAGCACTAAAACTGTTTTCTGAGCCAGGGAAAAACCCTGATGGTGTGTATCGTATATATAGCTAGTCATCTGGGGGCCTTGCCAACAGGAAATGAAGGTGGATTGTTGATGGGTGGATTCATTCCTTGTCATTCAGATTCATTTACATTCCTCATGGTTTTGTCCTTATTCATCGTGATTTAGTGGAACACTGAGTCACTTTTTGGCCATGGGCTTGGTGAAACTCGACCTGAGTGGTCGAAGGAAATCAGACAGGTACAAGTGCACTTTAAATTCAGTCATTTCAGGGATTGGGTTTTCTTCAAAATGTGATCAATTAAAAACTTTTTTTATATATACAGCCCAATAAAAGCTTTTAGAAATTTACCACTGGGATTTTCCCTCACACATTTTGAATCAATGAAATTCCAGATGAATTGACTACTTTACTTACTTCTTCAATACTGATGTTATTTCTTATGTTCAGTCTCCTTAGGCTTACTTTAGTGTGACTCGGTGTCACAAAAAGATAAGACAAAATCAATTTTTCCATGCGTCATGTTGGGATGCAATGGTATTGTCTAGGCACAATTTGAAAAACTACATAATTTATGAATATATACATATTATAGGTTTAGGTTTGTCAAACTGTGTCTACACACGTTTAATTGGGTGATTAAGTTTACCAGTCCTGATTCAAAATGAAAGTAAATAATGTACTAGTATGTAGTAGTTGTTTTATTTTTAATACAGCATTTTATTCATTTTAATTAAAGTTTACCTGGATAATTCACTCACTCCTTTTTGTTTTCTATAGACGTGTCCACGCGTGTTGCCGTTGTCGCCGCTGTGACTTCACGGCTCCTGATTCGTCGGCCCTCCTCGACCATTTCAACTCCGCCCACTGCCATGAATCCTCTCCCTCATTAAGCTCATTGACAACGACGTCCTTAGCCACCTCACTGACGACCACACTGATGCCTTCATTAACACTCTCAGCCAATGGCTGCTCAGCTCCCTCTACCTTAGCCATTAAAGAAGAAAGTAAGGGGGATCTTCGCCTCCTCTACTCCCTTGCGCCACCGGAGGGACGGTTGGCAGAAGGAGGCAGAGAAATGGTAGGTGGGGTGGTAAAAAGTGAGGGAAGTGAGGAGAAAGAACGAGAGCGGGAGAAAGGCTGGGTTCTTGGGGAGACAAAAGGACTAGGAGAAAGAGGAAGTGAGCAGGCCCACGGTTTACTCTGGGTGCCCAAGGAGCGAATGGGACCCGAAAGAGGAGTAGAACGAGGAACAGGAGGTGGGAGCCCTTCTCGTTTCTCCTCCCCCCTGTCATTGTCGTTTGTTTCAGCCAATCATGAGGCCTCGCAGCAGAAAAGAGGCGTGGCTTCACCTAGCATGGTTTACCTGGGAGACACAAAGTCGTTTTTGGGAGATACCAAGTCGTTTTTGGGAGATGCCAAGCTGTACGGAGGAGGAAGGCCAGGAGGAGCCACCGCAGGTGGAGGTGGAGGGGAGAAACAGATCCAGATGCCCGCTCAGCAGTACACAGGAGGAGGGAGTGGAGGTGGAGGAGGACAGGAGGCGAAAGGAGGAGCCGCTAAAGAGGAGTCCCAATCACTGCTACGGGTAAGGTGGAACATGTGCACACCTCCTACTCCTTTCATTCTCTAGATTCCTCTGTTTCACATTAACCTCATTCTCTCATTTAGCCTAATCTTCCTTCTTTGTCTCACTTACAACTGTGATTTTAGCTTTTAGCTCTGACTCTCTGAATGAAAGCCTTTGTAGCTGGAGCTCTATAGCCACATCCTACCTGCTGAGATCATTAGTTGTCAAAGTACTTTTATTAATACGCCTTTATCTTCGTCTCCTTTGAATCAGGTGTGAGGATTAGACCTCATGCAGTGTTCTTACATCAAATTTAAAGTACTTAACGCAGTTTGATGTTGGCTTAAAAAAAGTGTGTACTAGTAACCCTGCATACTTGTTGCATGTTCATATCTCTGTGCGTTTTTGTATGTGTGTAGGTTTCCATGACACAATTTCTTTTCCCATAAGTTCTATTCATCTTTTTTTTTTATTATTAAATTTTGATTCACAACACTGAGAAACTTGCCTGTTGCTACGGCAACTAGGAGGCACACTGACAGTTCCCATGGTTACCACGTGTCAATCAGTTCCCCTCATCCTATTTTGTGGCCCACAATGCCTTTCACTTCAAAGTGATGTCATGGACTGGCAGGAACAAACTGTGGTTTGCCAGTGCCACAGAGCTTATTGGCTATGATCACATGAGATCAGAATAGACTGAACTGTGTGTGTGTGTGTGTGTGTGTGTGTGTGTTTGTCAGGTCACTTACATGGGGCTATGTAAGTGGTATTATTAAGTGTGAGAAGGGTGCTCGTGGTGTGTGAACATATCAGTGTGTGAGCTGAGTGTATGGCTTCTTTGTACAAGTTGTGGGTTGATCTATTGCATGTGTGTGTGTGCGTATGTGTGTGTGTGTGTGTGTGTGTGTGTGTGTGTGTGTGTGTGTGTGTGTGTTTGTGTGAGGTGTTGGCAGTAACTTGGCAGACTGGGCAGGGTGGGGCAACAAGAGGTTTACTCATTATCGTGGGTGGGGCACTGTGTGTGTGTGTGTGTGTATGTGTGAGAGAGAGAGCGAGACAGACAGGGAGAGAGTGCATGCGTGAGAGAGACAGGGAGGAAAACTGAGATGAAGATAGGGAGGGTCAGATCGAGATCAAAGTGTAGCAAAAAAAGACGTTAACCCCATAGCATACTGTTTTGTTCCACTTAAAGAAAGAAATGTTAAACAACATATAACTCCATCTGAAATCACAATTGTGATTTTAACATTTCTGCTGTGTATGGACGTAACAAACGAGTTATAGCATGTGAATAAGTGAGAGACATTGGAGACATTGGTAGATGTTGTTCATTCATTTTGGACAGAGCTTGCTGTTTCCCATAGTATGTATGCTAAGCTAAGCTGACAGTATCCTGACTCTTTTGACATGGATCTTCTCAGTTAACGCCTGGCAAGAAACCACAGAACATATTTCCAAAACTGTTGAAGTGTTCCTTTAGGTGGCAGTAAATGTAGAAAAAACATTTCATTCCACACTATCTGACAGCATCATATACAATCTGTACCAGCTTGCCCTAACTCTTCATTGACGCTATATGATGTTTAGTAAAACCCAAGAATCCGTGTTTGTAAAGGCTGCACAATTCAATAAAATTTTCACTATTCCCCCATATTCTAATTGAAACATTTGAGATCATTGTTTGTAATGGTTGTTCCCATTAGATGGTCAGTAAGGATTGAAGCTAAAATTATACTTTCTTTGTCTGCTGGTGTCCATGTGCCGACTGCATGTGTGAAGACATCTGCCTATTTTGCCATCCAATGTCGTATAAACCACAATGTTTGAGGGATTGTCTTTGTCTTTTGTGTCTTTTTTGTTGTTGTTGTTTGAGTATATGTGCGTCTTCGGGAGTAATGTGTTCCGTAAGAGAGAAAAACACAAGGATGTTAGTGAGTGTTGGAAGGCATGAAGAAGAAAGAGGAAGAGAGAGAGGGAAGAGACAAACAATTTAACAATTTATTCGAGGAGAAACTGAACATGACTTATTATTTTAATAGCTTCATAAGATACGGCCTTTGCTGCTATCGTTCTCCCTCTCCCTCCTCTCACTAAGCAATATTTATTCTCAGTTTCCATGGCATGCACAGACACGTCTAACACACACACACACGCACACACAAATATACCACACACACAAACATACGCACATAGGCGTAGGTTGACTCATCACTGGGCAGGGTAAGGGAGGGGCACTAATGCAAAGTATCATCTGAAATAGCTTAGTACACACACACACACACACACACACATATATTGACACTTAAAGACACGTACGCACACAGAGACACTTAGTTCAATTTAAATTTGACCTTTGACGCAACAGGGCAGAGTCTGAATTATAAAAGGTGAATGTGCCCAAAATACTAATTGACTCTTTGTAAATGGCAAGTGAGAAGTAGCAAGGGAGAGCTAGGAGAGGATGGAGGGAGGGTTGACAGAAGAGGAAGAGCGATGATGGAAGGAGTGGGTTAATAGGGTGGAAGCGAAGGATTAAAACGAGACAAGAACAGAAAGAAATGGCCAAAGTCATATTTCATCTATCTATCTATGTCTTCTTTATGTGCCTGTGTGTGCGGGTTTGCGCTGTTTCCCTCATCCTCACTTGTTTTTTCTCTTCGCCCCTCCATCGACCTGTCTCTCCCCTTTTCTTTTCATTCCTTTTTCTTTCATTTCCCTTCTTTTCCTCAAAGGACAACTCACCTGATACACAGGGATCGATATACGCCTCACACACTAGCTTTCAGGCATTCAAACAAACACCCATGAAGGGGTGCGCGCACACACACACACAGCAAAGAGTTGTTAGTATTCTCTTACGGGAGGCTTTTTGCTTTGTTGAAAGAAGAGAATATTTTCTTTTGAAAGGCCTGATCTATAATTGCTGCACAGTGTTGAGACATTGCCCCGCTATTGGCTTTGTTTTCATTGTGATTTATTACATTGAAGACATTTTCTCAGTCTGAAATTTAATTTTCTGACTTTTTGACTGACTGTATGAGGCAAGGATAGAACGCGTATGAGGTTTAGAGATGAAATTAAAGTAAAAGCTTGGTTGACGTTTTAGTTTATAAATGGAATGAGACAGAGTTTGAGTAATGGTGGTTTTTCGACTTAAGTAGGGCTGCGAAAGGTCCACCTCTGAGCCAAACATATGTGAACACATATGAATATACCCAAACATGTGTGGTTGGACCCAAAGTTTAGATCACCTAATAAATTCCAGACTGTGTTTTCAAAGGGAATTCCATCTCAAGGACAGCAGAGGAGTAGATAAATGGACACAAGCAGGGGGAGGAAGATATTGTGGATGTGACCTTACAAACACAATATAATTGTGTTCATCTTATGTGGTCATAATGCAGTACTCAAATGTGGACCTTCTGGGATTTTAAAAGTCCCATGCGTGACATTCAATTCCATTTGAGTTGAGAGACAGACAGAGAAAATAGAGAGGCGGACTGAGAGAGATAAACGGGAATGTGTGCTTTCAGCAGATCAGAGAAGAGTTTCATTAAAGTTTCTCTCGTTTACATTTCTGCCCGACGGAGCTAATTATGTTTAAAAGACACACAACACACGCAGACACACACACAGCTGTATTTCCATAAAGTTCTCATTACTTTGCATTCTATTTCCCTTCCCTCTTTCCCTGCATAAATTCATGCACGTCAGTGTACATGTGCATCTGTGTGCGCTTTCCACTGCTTGTGTACTTAATTATGTGTGATGGGTCGGCATTTGTGTTCTGTCTGCCTGTGTGCGTGAGCGTGTGTGTGTGTTTTGTAAGGAAATTAAAGCATGAATTGAACTTATTTTCTGTGCTGATAATTTAACATCACTTTATATCCGCTACAGGAAATTATGGAGCTTATGCTCAAGTCAGTGTGTGTGTGTGTGTGTGTGTGTGTGTGTGTGTGTGTGTGTGTGTGTGTGTCACTGTGTTTGTGTGCTTAATACTTTTTTAAAGCCAAATGAGAACAACGTGATTTAACTTATCAGTTGTGTTCTTTAACAGATTGACTATGGTATCTGAATGTTGTCTTTCTATTTCCTGGCTCTTTGCACTCTCACTATCAACCACTTCAGATTGCTTATACTGTGTAATTGTCTTTTCTACAGTTTCTTTGCCTTACATGCCTTGGTTAACCTTTTGATGGAAAAAGTTGATGGAAAAGATGTTTTGATGACTTGAAACTGAAGTGATAAACTTTTATTGGAAGTCCTGTGTCCTTACTTTTCTTACTACCACCTCACTAATGAGCCTATATTTCCACATGTCATCATATTAGTCAACCGTTAAGTAACAAACTGCAGCAGTACAGAAATGCCAAAAATATGTTTATGGGGAGGGCAAATGTAAAATATCCCATATGCTGCATATCTGGATGACAAATCACCAAAATTAGGGAATCCTAATAAAAAATGTTTGTATATGTTGTGTGTTTATACTAAACTGACCTTTTCAGACAAGTTAATAAAGCTGGAAGTACACAATAAGCACTATCTAGTCATCACTGAGAGTCCTTTTGACCTTTGTTTCTTCATTTCTTTCTCTGTTGATGTGGAAGATTTGACTTTGAGGGTGACAATACCGGCAACCATTGATGTGCCGGTAAGCCGTATATGCCACTGGCCACAACAGCTAACTATTGACTGCTCCAGCAGCCATTAAATATCAATACCAGCAGTCTGAGCTCAAAGGTGCATTTTCTATCCTGAAAGATGAGGTTGCTCTGCTGTTTGCAGACTGTTAGCATCCTATATACGGCCCCTTATGAAAAGCGTAAAAAGTGCTGTGTTGTGGGGTTTTTTAGCCGCTGAGGTGCAGTTTGTGTGTGTCGGAAAAAGAAAAAGATATTCCTCTCTCTCTTCCTCTCTGCACACACACACACACACACACACACACTAGCAGAGTTGTCTGTTCTGGGTCGTTCAGTTTGTTTGTGTAGCAGTCACATTTCCCATCAGGACACAGACTCAAATAAACACAGCCATGCTGGAAAGAAAGAAATTAGTGAGTGTGTGTGTGGTAGCGTGTGTGTGTGTGTGTGTGTGTGTGTGCCTGGTGTATAATATCCAGGCTGTGTTTAGTGTAATAGAAACATAACCAGACAACCTGTTTGCTGTAATTTTGACCTGTGTGTGTTTGTGTATCTGTCTGTGCAATAAGCTTGTATGTGTGTGTGTGTGTGTATCTGCTTGATAGGAGCGTGTGGGTGTGTGTCACAGTTATGACCCATGTGCGGCTTTACGCTGTGTGACAGTCCACAGCAGTCTCATTGTCTGCTAGGAATATTACATTTGGCTTAAAAAACAAATTACACCATTTTAACCACATTTAGACTCATTCTGGCTGTTGCACACATGCCACGCGTACACACACATATCACAGCTGACAACATGCGTAGTGGAAAGGTGACAGCTTGGCATTTTTGGCTCACACTAATCAAGAAATAGCTTATTTGTTTGACTATATCTTGGCTCACGTTCGGACATTAATCCTCTTTCCAAGTGTTCTTTGAATTCTCTGATTGACTGGTTCCGACTTGGCATAGGAGAAGCATAAAAAGTCAAATGTTCCTCTTCAACCTGCTTGGGAAATCTGACTTTTTTACCACATCACTTCTGAAAGTGTAAAGTCAGTCATCAGTCATAGAAAAGTACACTAAATTGACTTTAAAATCCCAGGATTTGGCGGTGTGGTTTCTCTTTGGGTTGCTTTTTGGCAGCAGGATGGTGTCGTGATTAGTCAGATGTCCATCAACTGAAAGCTCAGGCTCCATGCTTTGTGCCTGATGTATCTCCCACTGCTGAAGTGTCCTTGAGCAAGCACATTGAATCCCTATTCGCTCCAGGGCTGCTGCTGGGGGTCTGAAACTGCTTTCTGACCTTCCTGTGGAGGGGGGTCAGCAAGATGAGGAATGGCTCCTTCTGGGATCGGTAGAATATTTAAAGAGACTTTCCTGTGATTGTCCAAACTTTACTGGCACTCAGTGAATTGTCCTATTTATGACAAACCGCACCGATCTGGCGCCACAGTAGGAAAACCCTTAAAAGTATTCAGATTTTGCACCACCCTCTAGATTAAGTATGATTATACAAGAATCTTCATTTGAAATGCATTTACCCAGAAAACATTCACCAACTTAATTTTTCTCTGGATGATGCAGAAAGTATCTCATAATATCATGTAATCTGATATAATTAGTTTGACTTGAGCCTAACATGCCGTCTTTTCAAATAGCTTCTCTTTCCAGTGAGTATTTCATTGGTTCAGACACATGTCGCATACACACACGGCCTTTTCATTGGTGCAGCTGGGTGCCCGTGACACAGATGTTCCAGCCTTCCCGCCAGTGAACCAACCAGGTGTTTTTCATCATGTCGACATGGCAACGGTAAAACACAGTGGTTATTTTAGCTCCTAGCTGTAATTTAGACGTTTACATCAATTACTGTTACAATCAACTTACACACACACACACACACACTACTGGGAGTGTGTGCATATGTGTGTTCTTTTTATATTTCTCTGGGTTTTTCTGCCATGGCTCGCACATCCAGCGCCTCAGCCCTCGTATGTTTCTCTCTCGCTCTCTCTCTCTCGCTCTCTCTCTCTGTGTCTCTCTCTCTCTCTTTGTGTAAGGTGGGAGCTATTCACCGCAGGCTATGTGAGTGTGTGTGCACATGTGTGCACATGCAGACGTGCATGTGCGTGTGTTCACACATGGAACCAATATTGAGGCCAGATGATAATTTAGCTACAACAAGACCTCTACACGCAACGCTAGCCAGCTACACACACAATCACACACACATAGAAATGCATTGGGTAAACCATTCTGGCAGCGCGTGTGTAATTAGGAAGCTGATTGGTTAGATTAAATGTCCATCTGACCCCTGACCAATAGCTAATTTGAAAACCCTGCTTGCCTTCCCTTTCCTCTGTCTCCTGGCTTGTTTCTCCTTTCCTTCCCTCATATCTTCTTTTAATCTGAGGTTCTTTCACACAATCAGGCCTTTTGCCTTGGTATTTAGGAGTGATGCAATTTGACAAACTAGAGAAAAGAGGCTTGAGAAAATGATTGTGAATAGTTAATTTAAGACTGCTTCCAGCAAATGTCTGAAAGTAGATTGACAAATGTGTACAAATTACTTTTTTTCTGCTTTTATCAATCCAGGCTATATATTGTGAAAATGTCCTGCTTAGCAGAAACACCTAATGAAAAATAATGTACATCTGTTTAACATATCAGTTGAAAGAGTTTCTTCCCTTTTCCTGTATTTTCTTCTCGTTTCTTTTTTCCTTAGTGTTCATTCTTTTCTGTACATTAGGCCTTGTTCACAGATGTGCATTGCTTAGGAGAAAAGCTTTTGAACTTGCATTTTAGTGAATGGATGCTTCTCGTTGCATTAAGGTTGGCGGGGAAATTGTGTCACAGCATCCAAGGCAACAAAAGAAAGTTATTTCACTTCTAAGGAGGCAGAGTGCAGATCACCTGCCAAACCACAAAAGCAAAACAATGAGTGATAAGAAGCCCAGTTAATGCAATCTGCATTCCCACCCACAGTTTAGTGGCTGTATTCTCTCCTCCCTTGTGACACATGTAACATCTTTAGTGTGTCTTGCATTCTGGCCAAGTCTGAATATGGCTGTAAACTGGAAATCATCTTCACAGAAGCCCCTCCTTCACTGCAACAAGAAAGAATAGTAAAGGTGCAGAACCCGTATTCACATTCATATCACATACGCGCACACACACACACACACACTCCCACTTTCAAACCTATATAGTGTATGCACGCACGCACACAGGCTCGACCAGTCATTTTGACACTTTAATCCACTTCACTTTAGGACATCTAGTCACGCCTTGGTGTGTGTGTGTGTGTGTGTGAGAGCAAGAGAGTGAGAAAGTATGTGTGTGTGTGTGTGTGTGTTTGTGAGCAAGCAATGCCATGGCAACCTTGGCGGCCCAAGGCCCTCTTGGCAAGGTAGCAATATGGCTCTGGGCATGTGCGCGTGCAAGCAGACTGTGCCATCCCAGTGTGCGTGGACGCATGTGTGAATGGAATGTAGAGTGGAGATTTTCACTTTTAACTCCTCTCAGTGGAAATGCACATCCACCCTCAAAGTTACAATACACTCACATATACTCACAGTGCCGTGCAGACTTGATATGGGGTGAAAGCGCAAGAAGGACACATCAGTTTTCTCTCTCTTCTTCTGTCTGTCTCTCTGTGAACTCCTCCCATCCTCTCTGTCTGCCTCCTCCTATGTGTCCCCTGTGAGGTCTTCACTCATTAGGAATTCTTCGCTAGTGTGTGCATGTGTGTGTCTGTGCGAGTGTGTTTATGAATTCTGCTCCACTGGCATGATGCATCTTGTATACCCAATTTCCCTTAAGACTATTTCTCTTTTGTTCTCTCTCTCTATCTGTATCTGGCTGTACAACACAACAGGACACAACACAACTCAGCACAGCTTCAACTGTTCAAGACTTTGCTCCCAGAGTGTATATCGACTTGTATTGTGTTCCTGTGGTCCTGTGTAGCTCAGTGGTCAGAACCAAAGCTAAAGACATTTTAGTCTGGTTGTGGTGTGAGAGTCTTGTTTTTTTGTTCTGCCTTTACAGCTAAGAAGTTTTGATGAGAGCCATAGAGAGTCTGCTCAAGTTGCAGTTTGGGCTCCATGCTACTGCTTCTCCAGTACATCTATAGGGGCAAACCATCATCAAATCTTCCCACATACTACACAGAAGAGACCCCTTCTGTCAGTGTGAACAGAAATTTGGGGCTTTACTTTCACACATTATGTATGCTCAAAATGCAGCCTGAAGGTTACAGGAATTTGTGACACTGATGGAATGAAAATAACTGACATAAAGCCATATGAGCCTCCTTAATTTCACTCCGCATCAAATTGCACAGGCATCTAATAATTATACCTTGTATATTGTCAGATGTGAAATCCAGGCCTGAACAGTGCTTTTTCTTCATTTCAAAACGCTCTTCTGATTTGTATAACAGTACAGTAGTGACACAGGGTAAATGAGCAACAATCATCGTTAAGTAAACAACATAAATCAAACAGGATGCCAGTATCCAAAAATATGTGAAAACACTTGATGTATACACTGATTTGCTGATACCAGATTCACTTTATCCACAGTCAGTCAGCAGAAATAAACTAACAATTGACCTTTAAATATGTATGATGCCCCCTGTTGATACGTTATTGCCATACTGTGCAAAAGTATATGCAAAGAACTTTTAGTTTAAAACTCTTTTTTTTTAAAATCAGCTTTTGACATAACAGCTCTTATTATGCGACAGTTCAAAAATAGTTTTGCAATGAATTAATCAAGTTTGTTCTGTTTCCCATTTCTGTTAAGGAACACTATTCTCACACTCTACTTTCCAGTTTGTTAAAATCCTGTCCAGTTCTTTGGGGTGTGTGTGTGTGTGTGTGTGAGTGTGTCTCTCTCTCTCCCTCTGATGTGACTTACACATTCAGAGTATGAGTTAAACAACGTTTTAAAAATGCTTTTCAGAAAGAATAGAGAGGGGGATTATGTTAGGAGAGAGAGACTAAATGTGAACGAGTACCATGTGCTGTTACACATCAGTTTAATAATTGGGTAATTTGTGTGATGATGTGTGTGTACGGTTACTTGTGTTGTTACATGAAGGTGCGTCATAGCTGCAGATGTTTGGCTTCTGAGGTTGTACACACACATGCACACACACACACACACACACACACACACACACACACACACACACACACACACACACACACACTCTGACACAATCATTCACACAGTCAGGTCCCCTAGTCCCATCTATCCTGTTCCTTAATAGACCAGGTGCAGCCAAAGAATGGGTGTGCGCACACATGCCCCTGTGGGTCTATGTTTTACTCTGAACTACTTCTGTACTCACGTGTCCTTGAATATTTTATCACAAGTTGTCTGTGCTGCATAAACATCTAACAACTGGATATAACTTACAAAAGGAGATCTCACACAGCGCACACACATTCACTTAGACAATCTCTATTGAGTCTGAAGCCTATGTTTGTTTTCAATTAGAGGCAAACATAGCAACTGGCCTCATGTGTCTATACACACCAGATCAAAACAATAACACTGTTATCTCCTCTCTTCTCAGAAATGTTGGATCTGTGAGCTGTCTTTTTTTTTTTACTGTAACAGGATATTCTCATAATTTAAGCCAAGTCTGATAAGATCCACCTCCAGTTCTACACTTGTTCTTGCAATTTGGGTTCAGGTCACTGAGATAACCAAACCCATTTTAAAGAAACAGTCATTTCTCTCAGAAAGTGGATCCATGTGATTCCTTTGATCTAACACAGCTCACTGATTAACACAATTCTCTCTCTCTCTCAAAGATACAGACCTGTGAGTTGCAGCTTTAAAGGACCATTTCAGTATTTTTAAACCTGGGCCCTATTTTCATATATTTTGGGGTCCAAATGGCTAGCAGTAGGGGTGGGACTGTTTATGAAGCATTTGATTCGATTATGATTATGATTCAAAGGGCTGCAATGCGTTAATATAAAGATTTTTCGAAGCATCTTTGACTACTTGGTACTTTTAAAGGAAAGTATTTGTAATGATCCTTAATGAATTTATTTCCAGTATCTATACCTTTTGTGTTCCGTCAACATTACGTTACCAAATAACTACTGCATCCATTTTTGACAGTTGTGAATTGAATCAGTCGCAATGCTCCTGAGAATAGAATTTTTTCCACCACTCCTAACTAGCAGTAGATGGCTTCAGCAGGCAGCTGTGAACCGCCTGCAGTGAATGCAATGTTTTCCTTTGGGGCAATTGCACCCATCAAATTTACATCCACAAAAAGTGCTTCTTTTTGCCACCGACATGCTCAGGTGTCAGACAACATTATGGAAAGGATTCCTACAAGTAACACCCAGTGACACCCGTTGCCTTAAGCCAGAAACAGAAGTTTTGTTCAAGGATAATTCTCGCTTTGAAATAGTTAGAGGCGAGATGTTGTAGGTAGACGCTGGTGGAAATGTGAGTTGGAAAGAGAAGATTGTTGTGTTGGAGTAACGTTAGGAAAGAAAGTCTTGCTAGCAGTTCCTGTACGTACACAACAAACTCCTCTCTTCAACTCTTGTTTCATCTCGTTCCTAAGGAATATGTTGCAGGACTGCAGCCAGATAGAGGCTGCCGGCTGAAGCCATCTACTGCGCGGATTCCAAAACTTTTTGTACCTACTAGTCATTTCGACCCCAAAAAATGTCTGATGCTACCAAGAGACTATGCTGACAACAAATAGGATACAGACTGAATATGGTAGTGGGATAGCTGAATATCTCTTTAAAGTCTACTTGCTCTTAAAGGGTAGTTCTGGTTTATCATTACTTAGATTTTATTTTCATAGGTTTGGTCACCATTTCAATCAATGATATGAGTGCATTTTGTTTGTTGCATTTTAGAATTAACAGTTTGACTTAATGAGTTAATGTGTTTTATGCCATATACAGTTACATACAACCAAACATATTTGAATAAGTATGAAGCTTGCAAATGCGCACACACCTTGCAAACAGATGAACACATGTGAAAGATCACCATTATTTAAAGCCCCCTATTTGCAGATCAACCAGGAAACAAGTATTACATTACCTCAAGACCACCGAGAGAGTGAGAGGTAGACACAGGAAGAGAGAGGGCGAAAGAGAGAAAAGAGCGCGCCAAAGACATGAGAATAAGAGTCAGAGAGACAGAAAGTGCAGGCAGAAACGACAAAGACAGGAAGATGAGAGAGAAGACGCAGGGAGACAGAGTAGAGAGAAATAAAAGCAGACAGAGAGAGAAAGGGGAGCAGCTGCCAAGCTCTGAGTGGGGTTAAGCATCACCACAAGTACAACCTAATAAGGTCTGAAAGTGCACACACACACACAGATACATACACACAAAATTTGGCCAGTGTTCAAAATCAGTGTTTCTGCAGTAAGCAACAGTAAGCAGTAACTCACATCAGTCTCTAGAGCCTTCAAATCTGAATATTGTTGATGCATAATGTTGAAACCTTGTGGAGTTTTCCAGACCTTACACTACATGACATTTGAGCCCATTTCTTTATCCGCTGTCTTTAGTCTTATGTATAAAAATAGTACTCCTAGTAGCTACTAGGTACTAGGTACAAGTATATGTATTCTGTGTCTGTCGAAATGTGTGACTTGCAGATACATCTGAAAGGATACGATGATGAAAATGATTATGTCTCTTTTTAGAGTCTACTCAAAGTCACGCATTGAGTTGTGTTGCATCATTAGCATGTGCCCTGTTTGCTGTTTTTTTACCAGGTTAGCCTGCCATACCAAGCTATGCTTGAGCTGGAGATTGCTATCTCTACACCTCTCCCTGCCTGTTACGTGTTTGGTCTGTCTATATTGTGTACAGTGTTTCTCTAGCCTGTGTACTTACTAAGAGACCAGGGGAGCACTCTGAGTAAGTGTCATTGCATCATATAGTGTCTTTATTTCTAAGACAGTATAACTTATGACTGACTGACAGATTTAGGATTTTTTGCAGGGCATTTTTGTCAGGTTAAATGTCCTCAAATATATGGTAGACATTAGCTGACCTATTAAAGTCCCAGACAGGTGTTCATTAGAGCATGTCAGTCCACACTGGGTCTACACGGAGTCACATAGAAGTATTTAAGAGACGGAGTCATGCAGTTTAGAGTTTACTTGACTGGATTCTTCTTATGCATTAGACCTTTGCCGAATGACTAAGGTGCAGTAGCTTCACAAAATGATGTAATTCAACATTTGCAAACCATCTATTTAATATAGTTTGTAATGACAGATGATACAATTTGAGCGCATTCTTTAGTCATCTAAAATATCAAAATATATTAACTGCCCCAGAACGGGAGACTTGAGTGAGAAGACTGTGCATGTCTGTTGCTGAGTTCCCCAAATTCCCTATTTAGGACATTAATACTGTAATCCCCGGCAGCATTTTACACCTGTTTCACTTACTGCTTCAAAATCAGGTTCAAATCACATTCTCTGGTCTGTGTAATAACTAGTGATCTAGTTTTGAGGCCAAAAGCAAGAGGAAAACGCTTTGATTGGCTGTTATTAGGCAGTTCTTAATATTTTTTAATCTCTTTATTGTTGTTATAAGCAAGGTTTAGGTTACACTTTCTCCACCTCAGTGTTTGTGTGTTTTTGTAGGGTATCTAAAAAATGTCAAAGTCATCTGATTGGCCAAGGATTAGATGAAAGGTTTTGGAAGTGATCAGTATCTGTGATTTCCACCATTAGATGATTAGTTTTTTTTGCTAAGCTAGTATAAGTGCATGAGCTGACACACAGGACTTCCATGTCTGCATGTTATTCTAGCATCCACGTGTTATTTTTCTTGGACAGACAACTCTTCAAGACAACCATAAAACAAACACGAACGCCACGGAGGCGGCAGCATTGCAAATTAGACAGCAACAATCCTGTGAAGGGTCTAAACAAACTGAGCAAATCAACCATTCCAAACTATATAATAGCTGTTGAGTCCCTAGCAAGCACTAAGTGAGGAATGAAACTTGACACTGCTGCCTGCAACGCATCCCTCCTAAGTAACCTAAGAACCCAAAATGAAAATCATCTCCCACAGTATTCAGACAATAAAAATTAAATCACACATACACACCCACGCACACACATGTAAACCAAAGCAGACAACTCCTTCTTGCTCACTCTTCTCTCCCTGAGGCAAGGAAAAAGCAAAGGAGCCTTGCAAAACAAAATGAATAATGGGAGGATGGAGAGATAAGGGATAATTTTATGTGTGCCCCCCCACTCCCCTCTCACTGAGTGGTTATCACTTTCTCTCACTGAGTGCCTTCTCTCTCTCTCTTTCTCTCTCTGTGTCCCCTTCTTTGCTGAATGGAGATTAAAAGCTGATAGGAGATTGCAAAGACATGTTGCACTCCTGTTCTGACACACACACACACACACACACACACGCACACACACATGCATAGAGACGGTAACATTAGCTCTTGTATGGCTGGGAGCTCTTGATGTAAAACACATGTTCCTGCCTCGGCAGTGTGTGCCGGTGTGTCTACGGCTGTTTAAACCAACTTTATCGCTCCATCAGTTCAGAGACAAGGAACGATTCATTCAGAGAGAGAGAGAGAGAGCGCGGAGGGGGGTGGAGGATAGGAGGGAGGAGTGTGTTTGGAAGACAGTGATTGACAAAAATTTCCCATTTCTCCCTTCAGTATTAATCAAACCATTTTCAGGCTATGGATTATCCCAAAAATCCACAGTGTTGTACAAACACAGTACCTTTTTAATCATAAATGTGCGTCTTTCAGTGGTTCCATTATTTTCAGCCAAAAGTAATTCTACAGATTAAGCATAATTCAGTTCTTTTTATAATCAGCTCATTCAAAATCTCTCCATAGCCTGTATGTTGTATTCAGCAAATCATGTACTTTGGAGACCGGTGCTCTGGAATTATAGTCTCCTTTTACACCTCAGCATGAGTCTTTGTTTATCCATGAGTTAAATCTAGTTAAAGATAAATATAAAGAACAACAGGATGACTCTGTTGTTGTTAACTCCATTCTGAATATTGCAGTTCACAGATCAGTTCTTTAAAACTAGTGGAAACATAAAAAAGGTTGTGCGAAGGGGACTTTGTTTTGTATGAGTAAAAGGCATAGTAAGTGAATGTGATCCAATACACTTTTTTGTTAAATTCTACAAATATTTCCTCGCAGTTTGCTAACTCTCTGTTTTGTGTTTGCTCTGAAAAAAATATCGGTGTTCCTTCACTGCCCGGGGTCTGTAAACGAAAAAAAAAAAGACAGTGTTCTAGTCAGTCAGTAACAGGTGGCATTCGTGGACAGCAGTAATGGTGGGAGTGGGGCAGTGGGAGAGAGAGTTCTATACACCTGTACATTTGAACGTGGTGGACTCTGGACACTGTGAAGAAGGAGGGCTGGCCGAGAAACAGTCAAAGAGGGAAAAGACTGAAGAGTTTAAAGAGAGAAGAAAGTTATATGACCAGGCAAGGGCGATGGCTTTTCAATGCTGGAGAAACCTCAGCGATTAGAAATTTGGGGGGCGGAGCTTCTGAGGGAGCACTGAAGGGAGTGGCGTATTTGTTTGGCAGTTAACTTCAAATATCAACAATCCTTTGGCAGAATCACTTACTCTCCCTTTAAGTTCCTCTGACTCTATCCAGTTAAAACTGTGCACCGACACAATGTCTGCTTTCGGTCAACCACCAACATGTCTAGTAGAAAGAATTTAAACACAGGTGACTTTGACACGTACACATATTTTACTCTCTCTGCTTTGTGTTGCATCAGACCCCAAATTATCCCATTCTGTTCCTAACAGCATTAAAAAAGAAAGAAATAAGAGAGACGACTACTTGCTTGAAAGGTATAATCCATCAAAGAAGAATCCGCAAATAAATGTATAAAGTACTTTCTGTCTGGCTTGTGTTTATGTGGTGCCCCTGTTTTATTCTCTGCGATTTGGCACTAGTGTAGTACTGAAGCACTGGATCAGAACTGTAGTCACATTTTAACTAAATTACAGAGTGCTGTGAAATTAAAGCAACAAAACACATATGTCGATAACATTTTGTCCAACCGATTGATAGGATGGTCAACCGCAGTGAGTGAAATAACAGAAAACAAATAGATTTGCTTGATAAAGGTTTCTTTTAGCCGCCAGTCGTTCTAGCAGACTGAACTCATCTACATTTAGATTCACCAGCCAATGTGTGTGGTCATCCGTGCCTTTGAGTTAGAGCGTGTGTATGGATGTGTGTGTGTGTGTGTGTGTGTTGGGGTGAGCTTTATTGACCAGCAGATGAAGGCTGTGTGTGTGTGATGAGAAGCAGGCGACCAGATGGACTTGTGGGAAATAAAAAACCTTTTATTTATTTATACGATTTGATTAAATGGCATTTGTTTCTGTCTCTTGCTATGTATGTGTGTCCATGCGTGGTAATGTGTGTGTGTGTGTGTGTGTGTGTGTGTGTGTGTGTGCCTTCTATTTAATGACAAATAGAATAGAGGGATCAGAGCAATCAGGTTTGAATGATTACTATGGGAATGAGGGAGAGAGACTGCTAGGGAGGGAGAGAAAGGGAAGCAAAAGAGACAAAGTCAGATTACAGAAATCTACAAATTCTTACATATCAGCTCAATACAGAAATTATTGTTTCTGTTTGTTGAGCTGTTTCTCCCTTTCATCCTTTCCTTTTGTCGGTGTAGTTTCATTCTCTATTTTTTCACCTCAAGGGATGGATACCAGTATTAATTACAGCTGTTTCAAAAAAACGTTTACAATATTGCCCCTGATTTTTCGGTTTTCTATTATATATGTAATGAGTGAGCTCTTTACAATTATTCAATGAACAAAATTCTTTTGACTAATCGATTAATCGTCCTTTCAACTTGTTTTAGCTCTTATATCATCATGGGTGATCATAACACATATTAATATTTCCTGCAGGGCTTCAGGATTCATTTTCAACAGCTGTCAAGTGCATAAGTCTGGACTGAAAGACACTTGTTCATCTAATTTGATATTCAGGGATGTTCTTGTGCTTTACAGTGCTGCCTCCAAAGGTCACCATCCACTCTTGCCAGTTCATAAATATTTGGTGTACATTAACTTCAGGTTGGGAGAACTGAGATGTTTTATGTGCACCTTCCTCATTAGTCAGTGTGCGGCCGTAACTGAAATAGTTTGTATATAAAAAAGTAACAAATGTATATGCATCTTGTAGAGATATTCCAAAATATACAGTACATTGCTTTTTTGTTAGTGTTGAGACTTGAGTGATGCATGACATAAGTATGTAATGCATATACTGTCTGCAAGTAATCACAATGAAGTATTATATTTTGGTAATAAAAATATGTAGTTTATTCTTATTAAACATAACACAACATAAATATGCTTGGATGTTTCATGGTGGAGACGGACAGCTGTATTCAGTTATGTGTACTATTAAGCTTCAACACACACTCCATGTCCAACAGATGCCAGATTTTGCATTTATCATTTCAAAAACATTAGTATGCCAACTGCTTTTGCAACTCAAAACCTTTCAGTGTAACAAAATCACTTAAACAAAAACACAGTGATGATCAAACTAAAGAAACAGTAAACCCCAAAAGAATTAGGTCAGTTGTATTTTTGGTGGGATACTACTAAAAAAGCAATGGTGTTCTTTTGTCTTGGTTGATTTCACTCATTAGGATAATTTTAGGTTTAGGCTTTTCTATTAAAGTTTTTTGGATCGTAACTCAAATGATTTAGAAATGTGGCTCCCCAGAGGAGCTGACTGTAACTGCCTTAGCCTGCCAGTATACTGCGTGTGTGTGTGTGTGTGTGTGGTTTGTGTGCAGTACAGTTCATGTGTAACGACTGTAGCTTACAGAGGATGTAGTGTGTGACTGCACAATGTGTATCTGTCTACTGTACACCAACTAACAACCTGCAGCTAGGCACATTCAGTTTGGCTAAAGAGTCTAATCTGTGTGTGTGTGTGTGTGTGTGTGTGTGTGTGTGTGTGTGTGTGTGTGTGTGTGTGTGTGTGAAAGAACGAACGAAAGACGAGGAGTGTCTACATATGTTCCAGCACAGATTCCAACCTCATAAATCACTTCAACTGGTGTTCAACAGTCAATCTCTGTCTCTCTCCCCCTCTCTCTCATCCTCTCTCTCTCTCTCTCTCTCTCTCTTTCTCTCTCTCTGTAGAAACACACTGTTCTTCCTCTGCCAAGGAGATTTGTGTTCTGTGTCTCTGTCGTATAGGATTAGAGAAGAGACAGAGAGAACAGAAGGAAGAAGAGAGAGGGAGGACAAGAGGGAGATAGATAGAGGGGTAAAAAGAGAAGGAGGAAAACAAGATTTTTGCCTTTTTCTTGGCAGTATGTAAGTGTGTGCTCTCTCTTTTGGCCATCTCTGTTCTTCGACATCATCTCTGTACTTCTTGCTTACTCTGCTTGTGTGTCTGTGTGTGTGTGTGTGTGTGTGTGTGTCTTTATCTCTGCCTGTGTATTCTGATGTTATCCAGATGTGCAGCTACAGTGGGCTGTAAAACTCAAAGTTATTGTCATAACATTGTTGCTCACTGTGTGTGTTTGGTGTGTGTGTGTGTGTGTGTGTGTGTGTGTGTGTGTGTTGCTTCCTGTCTTCGTCCTAACACTTTATTACCAAGCTGTTGGAGAGCCAACACATGGACACACACACACACACACACACACACACACTCTACACACATGCACTTACTGTATGAGCAAACACACGAGTCGGTTTTCTGCAGTGTAATTTGTTCCATCATATATTTACAGACTCTTTAAGCCATCTGTGTCCAGTATGTCCAGCTCCTGGTGTATTTGCTCATCTGTGTTGGTAGATTTAAGATAACTGGCAATGATTTGGAATCAATAGCCCATTGTATCACGGCTCTGTCAGAGAGGGGAGATACGGCATGTACCATATAGGGCTTAGGAATGAAACCTTTTTAAATCAAAATTTGAAAGAGTGCAAATTTGAAATTGCAAGAGTGCCTTTTTTTTAGTATAACTTACATGTTCGTTATAAATTATAAGCTTAGTTGGCGATTTCATCAGCTATAATGACAACTGTCGCCAGTAAATTTACTCAACTGTATAAACCTTAATAATGCAATTTGGTCAAAAAAAAAAACAAAACAAAGAAAATCCTGGTAGTTGTGTAGTTTTGTGGAAGAAGGAACTCCACTCAGTATAATGTTTAAAGTTTGAAAAAATAAGTCTTTTCATAAAAGACCAACTGAGTGGCTAGTCATTTTGTACATTAAAAAGATTTCTCATGTAAGCCATACACTTGTAGCTAGCAAGTAGCCCGGTAGCTGTCAAGTGTAATGACAGATGGTGTTCAGAGTATACAGAATCTCCTAGATAAACGTTTAAGCAAATTATATCATCTTTTCACCTTAAAATCTTGGAATTCAGGAGGTCTGTCCTGTCAGCCCATGAAGGTAACGTTAGCGTTAGCCCAAGCAACTTCAGTGCAGAGCCATCAACAGTATTCATATCAGTAAAGCTGGTTAGTCTGATAGCAGAAACTTGTCAGATGTGATTTGTACGCAGTTATTACCATAACTGGCAAACTCTAGCTGTTGTCAATAAATTTGAAACATTTAAAATGTTTAAGTTATATTGAGTGATCTAACGTAATATATTAATTCAACTGAACGGGGGCTTTATTTGCATGAGAAACAGACATTTACATTGCCAAAGCAAGTGTGAAATAAAACATATATATATATATATATATATATATACATAGATGATAGTTTCTGTTTGAGCACTTAGGCTCAGTGTGTGAATGGTGAATGCAGACGTAGTGTAAAAGCGCTTTGAGTGGTCGAAAATACTAGAAAGCCGCTGTACAAATACGGAGCATTTTGTGACGGATCAGTTTGTGACTATGCTTGACACAATCATATATTGCAATACTATGAAGACCAGAATTGAGAGAAAGTAAATGTTTAATTTTATTCCCTATTTCTTCATGTCTCCTGCATTGATGTTGATGTTGTATGAAAATGACTAATAATGACCAAAATAATTGTAAATTTACTCACACATACACACACAGTACACAAATCAGGGAGAGTCACTTTGGTAATATTTTGGCCTGTCACACATTTAAGTCAAGAACATTGTGCTTGTGCTTGTGTCCTAAACTGTGTGGGAGGAGGTGGCTCTTCATCTATGACAGACCTTCTCCAAATGAAGTTTTGAACCACTAGAGGGAGCAATTAGATGTAGCTTCCTGCACAAATATATACAACTAATATCCCATGTTTACAAAAAATGCAGGTTCTGTGTGTACAGAGAGAAAGACAGAGGAGCTCGGGTAATAAAAGCTGTATGCTGTGTCCTCAGTATGTGTGATGTGTGTTTTTATCTTTATCCCTCAGCCTTATACTGATGCAGTCTGTTCATTCGATTCTGCATACACTCATGACACCATAAAGTCCAACAGCCCGACTGTTTTGGATTCCAGCTGCAGTAAAAACATTTGGGGTGTCGTTACATTAAGTTATTTCTGTGGCACAGCTACTGTTGGAAATGATCGGTATCTTTCCTCCTCTCCAACCTGGAGTGTCTCTATTGTTTTTATTTGTTTTCTCACTGTGAAGAGATGAGAGAAGAAGATATAGCAGGAGGTAAAATAATGAAAGGAAAACAACAAAAAGAAAATCTGAGCTGTGGGCTCTGACCAGAAGCATCTCCCCCTCTCTGTGTCTTTCTTTCTTTCTGCAAATGTTTATCTCCATCTTTAATGTTCTCCCTCTCTCTAACCCCTGTCTACCTCAATCACCCTCTGTCTCATCCCATCCCTCTCTCCCATTTTCTTTCTTTCTCTCAGTAATGACTAGGTGCTAACTATGGCTTTGAAGTTCTCATTATTTGCCAGCTGTAGGTGTCTTTAGTGAGTCTACAAGTGAGTGTGTGTGTCTCATTATGAGAGTGTGAGTGTAGCAGTGTGAGGAGAATAAGACTGCCCTCAGGCTGTATTCGGATGAATGATGTGTGTGTTGGATAATATCAAGCTGTTAGTACAACATCTTCTTCACTAGCAGTAATTTGTTCACTCTCTTCCCCTGTTTCTTGCTCTCAGTTTCCTCGTGTTCTCACTTTCTCTGCATCTCTCGCTTTCTGTTTCTTTCTCAGACAGATTGCTTTCTGCAGGGGTGGTAGAGAAGAAGAGATAGACAGAGAGAAAATTTGAGATTCCTTGTCCTTGAGTGACCCAGTTCCATTCCTCACTGAAAATGAAAAAAGTCTGCTTTGTAGTTCTCTTCAACCACTGTTTCTATCACAAGGATTTTTGTTATTGGTTTTTTGAATTTAATACATTTTGCTCAGTTTGGCTCTTTTTTCCCCCCTTTTCTTTTTACCTCTGTTGAACAATCCTAACAGCCAGTGATAAATCCAGGATATTGACTTACATAGTTACTATCAGACTAGCAAAGAGGTATGTTACATTAAAATGGCATGTTGCTAAGATAATGCAATTCAACATAATGCTTTTGCCTAAGTTATTTTAGTAACCAAAGTTGGTAATTTCTGTATATCCACTAATTTACCAGAACATCACAGCACCCATTTAACACTCTTACATAACAGTACAATGTAATGAACATTTTAGTCACTTTGTCACATATGAGGCCACATGCAGTCTGAATGTATTACAATTGAAAGTTTTTTCAATTTAATTAAAGCACTCATGTAAAAATACACCAAACTTTAGATGGCAGAGTGTCCCTCCATGTACTTTAGACATAGTAAATAGGCTTTTAAAAGCCCACTATAATAGGACAACACATGAACTCACTCCCTTAGGCATAAAAAAGAACTTTAACGGCATTTAAAACCATTAGAGATGAAGAAATGCATAGAGACTAGAGATATGGTTATCTGACAATTATGTCATCAACAAAAAAACTGCAGATTGCAGAGATACAATATACAAGTATAAATAGAGCAATAGGCCTTAATATAGCTCAGGAGTCCAGGTCCGATTGTAGCTTTTAGCACTCTGCCTTTGGAGGTGTAAGAGCAGCGCTTGATTCTAGGCCAGGTTTCAAACCTGTTGATAGATCTGAATGTTTGGCAGGGGCCCTGTACCATGTGTGAAAAGACATTTTTTTGAAGTCCAATTACTCAGATAAAGTGACAGCTGGTTTTGGAGGCCAGATAGGACACATTTTCGTGTTTATGCTGTTTTGTCAGTGGATGGAGGGCTGTGTGAAGCACAACATGAAAACTCTCAACAAATAGGACGTCATGTGATATTCCCAAAGAAACCATTTCTTCCCCACTCTCTCTCTGATAACATGAGGGTTATCATACATGGTGCTGTCTGGAGCAAATGGAACAAAGATGAGACATCGATTGCACACACGCACACTGACACACTCACGTACGCTCCTTGGAGGGTAGCTGATCTGTTCGGTTCCTCTTGACAGCTAGAGCATGGCCGTCAACGGCCAAAGTGTGTGTGTGTGTGTGTGGGGGGGTCTTTTCTTTGAGCGTGTGTTTGTGTGTGGGCCCCACTGCAGCGAAAGGACTTTGAGAAAGAGCGAAGGATGAAGGGAGGAAGGGCTGGAGAAGGGGTTAGAGTAATTCAGATATTGATGTGTTAGGCTCTAACTCCACCCTAAGGGCCTGTCAAGGTGGAAAATGTCAAACAGGCCCCTGGCTGGTTGCACCACTTAACATTGCTGGAGCCTCAGTGGTGACACAGAAACAAGTGCACACAAAGCCACAAAGAACTGGACTCAGTCATACATTAAGATATACAAATATGTAAAATATATATAAACACATGAACACTGACATTCACACTCACATGGATGTACAGACGTCTACCACACATACGCACGAGAACGTTTTTTACAGCGTAAACGTATGAAAATATCCAAATATATTTCTCAAACCACTCTTGCAGAGTAATCCTCTACCCCACTGTTCCTCTATGTGATCAGAACTAGTGATTACTTGGCTAGGTGAACGACTATTATATGATTATTGATTAACCAAGCAAAAATTACAAACATTTGTTGGTTTCAGCTTCACAAATGCTTATTATCATTTACATTTAGTACTGTTGGTCAGACAAAACAAACAATTTTAAGACATCACCTTGGGGTCTGGGAAGTAGTGATGAGCAATTTGAATTATTTTTAGCTGTGCCACTGGGACTTCATGGCTCTACAGATAGCAAAATTGGTCGGTTGGTCCACCGCTTTGGACCAGACCATTAATTTGACCACTGGATGGATTGCCATGAAGGTTGCATTCCCATGACAGTGACTTCTGAAGTTTCCTGTAGCCCCAGCAGCTGCTCAAGTTTTGACTGATGCTGTGTAGAGCTGCTAGTCAACATTTTTTGTTTTAGCCAGGATGGTGCAGTGGATAAGATGTATCCCTTTGGTGTGAGAGAGCTGGGTTCAAATCCCAAATGTGATGCATCCACCAATGTGTCCCTGAGCAAGACACTTAACCCCTAGTTGCTTCAGAGGCATGTGACCTCTGACATAAAAAGCAATTGTAAGTCGCTTTGGATAAAAGCGTCAGCTAAATGAATAAATGTCAAAAGCCTATAGCAGTTTACACTGCATAAATTAGGGGACTTCTCCTCTAATCATAGCTTAGCAAACTAAATATGATTTATACTATCTTACAAAATGTTGGTTTATGTCCCAACATACCTCCATGGTTGAATTTCAGTATTGGACAACGAGTTGTCCTGAACTCGAGAAATGCTCATTTCACATTCACAACTGAATGGATTGGCACAACATTTTGCACTGACATTCATGGTTCTTAGACTATGAATCCTAATGATTTTGGTAATCCCCTGACTTTTTACCTAGTGCCGCCATGAGGTTGACATTTGTGCTTTTTGTCTTGATAACTATTGGATGGATAGCCATGAAATGTCATACAGATAATTTGTTCAAAACTTTGTTTTATGACTCAATACCAAATGACATTCCCATCCGACTCACTTGTACTTTGCTTAAATGATTATTAGCAAATATAAGTTATTTAATTGTAATATGCTAAACTAAGATGGTGAACCTGGCAAACATTGTACTTTTAACATTTGCTTTGTATTTAGCTCAAACTACCACTGTGCCTAATTACAGCCTTTCAGAACTGCTGAAATGGCTGCAGACTATTAATTCTGTTGTAGAATAAATTATTAATTTGAAAAATAGACAGATTAATCAATTAATAATTGAAAATAATTGTTAGTTTTAAGGTCTAAATGCACTCTTTTTGTTTTAATATTTACACATAGGCTTGTCGAGCTTGCAAACAGTTGGTTTCCTCCTGTTCATTCTTGGGTCAGGAGAACTGCTCTATAGGAATTCAGACCAACAAGCAAACCTTTATTTAAATACAGAATATGAAGTCAATTTAAAATTACCCAGCTTTTTGTGTGGAAGCAGTGTAAACTACTTAAACGCTTTTTCATTGCGTGTCTATGTATACATACAGCAAGGCTGTGAACATTTCCAGAGCTGTCGGTCTCTCTCTCAGTAACAAGAGTAGTAATGTCACCAGCTTAGTCCCTCCCCATAAATAATAATACAGCCATATCCTGAGCACTGCATGCACACATCGCTACCTTGCTATGTATTCACACGCACACACACACTTACACCTGGTGGATGATACAAAGCAGCACCTTCTCAACAAACTGACTTCTCCATCATTGACACTGTTCAGGGACATTGTCAGCGTACAGTCAACAGCACTCTACAGTAATCTGAAGGGCTGCTGACGGTTGTGCGCATTCATTTTGAGGCTTGCATAACGAAACGCTACATCGCTGTCAGTTCCACAGTAATGATGGTTAAAGGTCACAGTACTTCATTAATTTCAGGCTCTCTATCACTGGCAGTAGTGCTCTTGGTGTGAATTGCTTCCGCTACTGACTGAAAAGGGGGAAAAACTGGGTGGGTAGATGGAGATGGAGCCGTCAGAAGACAGACAGAGGTGGAGAGAAAGATATCTGACTTGACAGGGTGAGGACGTTTTCGCTGTAGGTTTTTACCACGCTCCTATCATTTCTTCTTTCTATTATTTTCCTTTAATACTAATCCCATTATAATACACTTGCATTCAAGCAAAAGCTTGTTTGTGCTGTCATTATGATGTGGATGTATTGTTCATTTGTTTTGCAAGGAAACCAATATGGCCTCTGCATTTTGATGAGTGGGCCTGAATGAGCTGGCTCGCCTTATCATTTGTCCTTTTGGCTTCAATTTGATGGTGCACTTTGAAGTTGCTCAACTGCGCGTTGGGCTTTGGAGCATACAGTGTTACTATATCTATCTATTTTCTTTATTTCTACACCATAAATTTTAAGTTTAGTATTGCTCACTTTAACGGCTGAATTTTTAGGAAAACCTCTGTGAAAAATGTTGTTTCTTGAACAATTAAGGAAATGTTTTTTAAGGCAGCTAAATAACAGAACATCAGTGATTTTCAATTCTGTTACTCACCTTATATTTCAGAAACTGTATCTTTCTGTGCGTGGAAATGTGTGTGTCCATGCAGTTCTTTGTGTACACCTGTGCTCTAAAGCTGAATTCAGCACCAACTGTACTGCCCAGAATTGTGTGCACATCCTGCTGTGTGTGTGTGTGTGTGTTTCTCTGTGTGTTTTTCTGCTCATATTTCACCTTGACCTCTGTGGCCACTCAGTGTTCCTCATTTCCCACTACCATGACCTCTGACACTAATACTAACACACACACATGCTCATATACAGCAAACAAAAAACATAATCTACCATCTCACTGAGGCCAGAGAGAGAAATGTTCCACTTCAACGAAGAGGTGACCTCCACCCCCACCACAACCTCTCTCTCTTTTGCTACAGCCATAAATGCTGTGTTTCCTTCACTTGCCAATATGTGCATTGACAGCACACAGAGAAACAGATAATGATATAGCAGGCAAGTCACCATGTGGGTGAATAGGTGGACAAACAGCTGAATTGAGCGACAGGCAGACAAAGTGATTGGTGAATTGGAAAAAATAACAATAATTCACTCTGCAGTGGAGGGACATGAAGATCAGAAAGAGCTTCTTTTAGGGCCGCTGTGGAATTTAAGATATTAAAAACAGCAGTGATGTAAAAATTTCCTTCTTTACTTGTGGATTCCCTTTACTCTCCTTTCCACCATGGCCTCCTCGTCTCTCCTCCTTTCTCTTCCCCACTAGAGCTAATTGGGGAGATCAGACCAGTCATTTGGCAATGTGTGTGTGTGTGCGTGTGTGTGTGTTTGTGTGTGTGTGAGGTCATTTAGAGGTGTAATACTCTAAAGTGCCATTCATTATGCAGTTTGGTTGGAATTACACTCCTTTTGTTTCTCTCCTCTTTCCTTCTTTTTGTTTTTTAAATCTTTCTTCTCTTTCCGTCACTCTTTGTCACTCTTTTTTTAATATCTTTGCTCTCTCTTCCCTGTCCAAGGTCATTTTGCAATTAAGAAATATTGCCGTTGCGGGTTTATTAGTGTGCATCCGCAACTTGTTTAAATAAAAACTATTTAAAACATTTAGCAATTACAGCTGTTGCCATCAATCTAAGTAATTTAGGAAATTAGAAAAACAGGTTGTTTTCATGTCTTTTTAGTGTTTTAACATTTATCCAACTGCAGTTTATTGCCTGTCAGGTCAGCTTACTGCATGTGAAGTTTAATATCTTATATTTATTTGTGCATGTCTTATTTTGTCCTCTCTGTAAATTTATTTGTTTCCCAAATGATGGTTCGTCACTTAACCACCTGAGTACAAATGGTCCAGCTTATTACCAAATCACAATTGTTTACCACAAATGCTGTGACTACTCTGCAGGTTAGTGCCATCATAGTTCACAACATGGCAGTCTGAACAACATCATTAAGATATGTTACAAAGTCTAAATTTGAGCATTTGGCATTTTGTTAGTTAACATTATTTTGTTTAAGGCAGTTGAGTGAAACTTAATGATTTTCACAGAATTTGTTCATTTTCAAGAGGAAGGAAAGGAGGATCTTTGTTATCTGCATGCAGAGAAACCAAAACCTTGTCGTTTGCAAACTCCATTACAAATACTATCTATTTGAAAAGGATATTTCAGTAATAGGAAGTACAGAATTATATACCATTCCCTAATATTAAGCCCTGCTGCATCATGAGTCTTCAGGCCATTATCTAACCATTTAATTAATTTTAAATATATGTATTCACATAAACCTCACTCATTATCTTGTTAATACAGTGATGCAAGTGGGAGGATTTTAATGATTAATGACAAACTTCGCTTTTAACTAAAAAAACTTTTAATGCATCCAAGGTTATGAAGTACACACACACACATTTGGAGACTTTGGTTAGAATTTTTACCACTTGGAATCAAACACTAAACTCCCTCATTTACCTTAATTCTGAGCAGTGGCTGAGTTTGGTATTTTAATCATTCATTGATAGATGGTATCTGGAAATCTTATACGTCAGGCACCAGTTCTAGTTGGATGCTGATAAGATTGTTCTAAATTTAAGCTAAGGAAAACACAGCATTGCAATCATCATCCATTCATACATTTCCATAGAAAGGGCATCTGTTTCCCTAAATAGATGGCTTTTAGTTCAACTCACAGTTATTCTGGCAGTGTTGATTTCAGCACCTCATACAAACAATTTTACTGCATAGCAATACTAGCGAGTTAGCTTCTAGCCCACCAGTACCTGAATGGGCCATGTGGGTCTATCTTGTGTGGGAATCAGCCCACTGAACTATTCTCAGATAAACAATAAAATACAGTCTAAGACAGTTAATAAGAGACTTAATACCAGTGGATAAGACTACAGGTATTAAGGATGCATTTTATAATAACTCTCTCTCTCATCCCCCTTAGTCTTTGTGTGTTTCCCTCTCTCTTTCTTTCTCTTTCCCTTTGGGTAGTTCAGTGAGTTAAGATTTCAGTGTCCTGGTTTCCACACCAGATTATGTGTAAACTGTGCGTGTGTGTGTGTGTGCGCGTGTGCGTGTGTGCGTGCATGTTGCAGCAAAGTGTGTTAATGTCAACCTACAGGGCCTTCCCATGACAACACTCTAGCGGTCTCACTCTCTCACACACGCACACACAGACGGACATGGTGCTTTACTGGTCAGTGTGAAGTGGGTCACTGCTCTCCAGACACAAATATAGAAAGGTTTTCTAATGAAGGAAATATAATTTTACATAAGGAAAATAACTTCTAACCAAGGAAAAGCATTTGTAGCTTTTTAATAAAGAAAATGTATTCCATAGAACTAGATATAAAACATACCAATTATCAATTATAGTGGAAGAAGTGGGGGGGGGGGGGGGGGGGTTTATAGTTATAATGGGAATTCAGCTTAATTCCTTTTAATTCTATATTGAATATCCCATGCACTGATTTAGCTTTTCACTGCTTAACATGAAGCAAGCAAAGTCTACTTGTGATCCCTCAGGTTATGACCTTAGTTTGACGTGAATTGTGTGCAGTTTTAACACAATTGTGTGGTTTCCTTCTGAGATTGTGTAATTTTTAGGAATTTTAAACCCCTGGATAGGTGAGAAAGAAAGCACAAAATAGAGAAATGTCAGAAAAATAAACTGAATTTTGCGAAACAGAATTTTTAATATATTTCTTTGACTTTTTGTTTTTTTATGCAGTGAGCCTTCAGATTGATCTTCTGTCCCCCTTCCAGTTTGGGAACCATGTTTCCAAACAAAATAACACTGATTTGTTACAGCTTCAGTACAAAACTTAAACTTAAGAAAAAAACAACATAATAAATGAAGGTGCTGTGAGACTTTCCCCTCTGTTTCTCACTCCTCTCAGTGTTTTACATGCTCTATCACTGCACAAAGGACATTCAAGGCTGAATCCTGAAGACTTCTATTACAGAAAGAAGAAAATAAACACACACACACACACACAGTATGTCTTATGCTATCTTATCAAAATGATAAGTTTTAGCTTTATAGAGTTGCTTGATAAACACAAACACATGTAACTGGATATCAGCAGTCCAGATACAAACACACAGAAAAGAGACACATAAATACACATTACTGTACATACTCCAACACAAAGCAACAAGCACATACACAACCGTGGTCTCCAGGTCCATGGACTTCATGCATTGAGGCTGTTTATCAAAATTAGATCAACGTGGAACGATTTCCTTTTTTCTCAGTTTGCTAATGTGCTTTTCTTACACTCCCTCTCTCTCTCTCTCTCTCTCTTGCTCTCCCTTTCTCTCTCTCCCTCTGTCTCTCATAGTTCACTGGTTATCAGGCTTTTACCTAGAACACATAACTGTGAAGTCGATGCAACTGCGATCGTTTATCAAAATTAGATCAATGAAAATTGGATTTTGGTTTAGTGCGGCACACTCTATGTTCCTGTACGAACTCGTACACATTTTCTGCACAGAAACTGAGACCCTCACTGCTCAGCAACAAAAAGTAGCAACTACCGTATGTTCCGAACGCAGGACGGATGAAAAGACCACGGCAGAGAGAGGAAAATGGGCCGGAAAAGAGTGATAGCAAAGGGTGAAAGAATGAAAGGAGGTTGAAAGGAGGGAAGTGGGCCACACAGTGTGTGTGTGTGTGTGTGTGTGTGAGTGAGTGTGAGAGAGAGAGAGAAAAAGAGAGAGTGATTGACCTCACTCTCCTTTTGTGTGTAGAGATGTGTGTGTCACAGTGATGTCATCTTGTTCCGGTGATTCCTGCTGCTTTTCTTTAGACACTCAATCTTCTGCATGCGCGTGCGTGCGCGCGCACACACACACACACACACACACACACAGAATGACAGGGCTGTTGTGAAAGTTGACACCTTCTATTTCCCTCTCACAAAGACCTGAGCATATGTGTGTTTGTGTGTTTGTGTGTGTGTGTGTGTGTGTGTGCGTGTGTGTGTGTGTGTCTATGTGTGTGTTTTAGTATCTTATTAACAAAGCATCTGTGTTGTCGTGTCTCTTGCTCCCTTATCCAGCCCCACTGCTGTGCAGAGACTATCATTGTTTTTTATATTTATGGAGCAGTTGCAACTGTATATTTACGATATTCTTTTATCACAAAACAGCACATAATACACTTATCAAGTTTCAGTTTCTTTACTTTATTTTGGCCCAGTGGGTAATTGGTTTTGCATTAAAAGAGCCTTGCATATAACTGAAATACTAAGAAGCATAACAACTGACAGTCACCAATACAAGGTACTGATACAGAGTTTCAGGCCAGTGGGATAAGACAAATTACCATTGTCACCATTATCACAGTCTCCACGGCCATCAACACCAATCAATGACAAAAGATCATCATTTTACCTTATACCAACCTTATACTATCATGGACAGCCCTAAGGCAGGAGGAATAAAGAGGTCGTTACATTTGATTATCTTGGCAGCAGTGAAATTGACTTCTATGTAGAGATTTGGCTTGAATGGCCTGCTTAACTGAGTGATTTATGACAAATTATGTAATTTTTTATATAGCAAGCTAACAGGTGTTAATACGTTCCCTGGGTACCTATTTGGTATGGTACCCAGGGAGCTGCAGTTGTTTAAAGAAAACTTTACTGTCAGTTTATATACATGCTACAAACACTGTTGCATCATCATTGTATATGTATATATGTATTAAATCTACTGTGTCTATTCAGAGTAAAGCCCTTGTGTGTTATTGCAGTAGATGACTACAAATCTAGCATCTTAACGCAGCACAAGAACCTTCCAGCTCCTATGCTGCTGCTCACTCTGCATAACTAATGTCTGAGGACGGATTGTTTTTTTTACAGTGAACCTTGCTCGTGATAGTGACTCCTAACCGCCAGCCTTGGATTTTTTTGATCGGCCTCTTATTGTCACCAAGCTTTTTTGTCCTGAAATTTGATTTTCCTGTGAAGAGAAGCATTACTGCTGAATGTGCTGCACTGATATCGTTGTGCTGGGAGTGTGAGGGTTGCTGGAGGAGACTGTTAGAAGAGAGCTCCAGGCTGTGTGCGGAGGGGAGGTTGGAGCATTCGCACACTGAGCTGAAGGTCACGCTCTGTGTGATCGGTCAGAAGGTGCTGTGTTAGGACACAGACTGGCCATTTTCCGTCTAGTAATAGTTTCCTCTCTGCCAAGAGTCTTTTGAGCTTTTCTCATTTGTTTAGTATTGTAATATTGCAATTGTACTGCCACATAAATCCATATGACACTTTGTGAGACATGTAGTGATGATATTAGGCTACAAAACTCGCTGATAGTAACATTAAACTTTGTTATTGAGAGTTCAGTTGGATGACTTAAAGGATACAACAGGGTTTTTTTTGCTACAGTATGTTATCATTATGCTTCTTTTTTTTTGTGGCTGTTGATTCCTGAAGGGATAATTACTCGTTTGGTTGCACTCCTTCACAGAGTGACCAAAGGCAGGGCATTTTGGGAAGTTTTCTGCTGTACTAGTTTCTCCCCGCCTCACTGGTAATGTCATCTGAGTAGATAATCAGCAGGAAATGCAGCCTCCATTGCAGGTCACTGTTGGACTGTGTCCACTTTTCCAACTGAAAACCGGAGCTGTTTTCTGCTTAAAATAAAGCAGAGAGGTTCAGTTTTTAGTTATTTTTTTCCCTCCACTAAATCACAGATTGTTTGTAGTGAACTGTTTTTCTCCTGCTGACTTTATCAATCTTCAACCTCTTTAACTATATGAGTGGCTGTGTGCCACTTGTATCTCTACTTCTCAAATGGTGCTGTGCACTGGTTGTTGTTATTCTAAGTGTCGTTAGTTTTTTTGTTTGTCCTTGTTGAATAAGCATAAACTAGCAGAATAAATT
>NW_024040817.1:16195741-16231108 GCF_014851395.1 Micropterus salmoides
GTATTAACACACACAACTTATTCAGCTCAACTAGATAATTTTCTTTTCATCTAAGTATATTGTGGTGTTTTTATTAACCCCGTTCTACACAGAGAGAAATCAGTGCAGAGGAGAACAAGGTTTCAATAGGATTTCCCATTAGGCATGATAAATGAGAGCACATCATCTCTCTGCCACCAAGCCAATCTGTTCTCCCCCCCCCCTTCTCCTAACCATACTACATTGTCCTTGAGTGGTGGGAAAATGAAATAGGTATCAAAACTTAAGTGAACAATTTCTGCCTTTTTCTTCCTTTTCTCTGTATGACTTTGCATCTGTCTTATCCTCCCAAAGTTTCTTCATCCGCCTATGTTTTTTACTTCCCTTTCTAATGTTGTGTGTCTTTCTCCACCCATAGCGGCGTAGAGGCAGCGGGGTCTTCTGTGCAAACTGTCTGACCACCAAGACATCATTGTGGAGGAAGAACGCTAATGGAGGCTACGTCTGCAACGCGTGTGGTTTATACCAAAAACTACATTCGGTAAGTCATGCACTGACATGCACAGGTACATGCGAACAGATGTAGCATGTGCACCAGCCTTACATTACACTGCAGATTATACTAGACGAACTGTAGACCTGTGAGATAGAATATATCTGTAATATAATAATAGAAATTGTTCTACCAGATGTGGTCCATTAAGTTTCTATATATTTGTGATCCCCTTTATTCCAGTTTTCTTTCATATCAGACAAATTAGAAGGGAAACGAGAGGGGAGCCTTGAATTTCAAAAACACTTTAAAAGTAGAGAGACAGAAGGGAGAGCGAACATAATACCTTCAAGTGAGCTGAAACTCAGGTGTATCATCATACAAATGTTAATTTGCATTGGAGAACTTCTATCCACTCATAGGAGACCTACATATACTCACTCATAAAGGTTGTGCTGGATCAGGAACCAAGTACTTTAAACTATTTTATAGACTCTGTGTTCGTGTTTTAGTACATCCACGGGGTGGTTTTGACCACTAATTATCATTCCTTCTATCTGGCCTATTAGCATACATCACAAATGAAATGGTGCATACTGCAGTTAAATTCTAAATACATTTGGTGAATCCTGCTGTGAAAAAGTAATATTGTGGAAAAAGTATATTTGATTTGGTGGGTGCTCGGAGTTACAGACCATTTCAGCAGTCACAGCAAGCCAGTTCCATGGAGTGAGAAATATGATGGAATGAATCAACTTTACCATCTAAGCCCGGGGAAAGTCTATGGAAATCCCAAATTTAATTAGACTGCATGAATTACAGATGAGATAAAGACCCAGCCTGGATGTTAGTTGACTTCAGAATATTGAGCTTTCTCACCTCAGATATGTTTTTATGGAGTTAAGCTAATTTCACACTTCAATATACCTGTTTAACTCAAGGGTTTACAAATATAACCAGTGTGAAACGAGACTTCAGAGCTTGCTTATGTAGATATATGCCAGATTCATGTTCACATATTGGCTTTTTAAGCTCTGCTTGTAAAAATTCAAAGTGAACAAAATGCTTCAGTGTAATAAATCACAGTGTTAATACAAGCATCTGTGGGTTGACCGTGTTACAACCCAGAGCACTATGCTGCAATTATTGAAAGGAGCTTTAAAGACCTTTTAGAGGATGGCAAGCTATCGCAGTTTACTCCTTCCTGCCCCAGCAGATGTCCTATGTTCAACCCTTTCATCTCATCTGTAGCTCCAATCACGTTCCAGCCTCACTCTTGACAATCTTCACGACAACTGTATTTTATATCCCATAATAAAAGTTTTATACGCTCTACACACATTATTAGAGAGGATAGCAGCTAGTAAAACACTTCAGAGTGAGAGAGAGAGAGGGCGAGGGAGAGTTATGAATAAAGAGGGAGTAAAAGGTAGATGTAAAGGGAGAAAGAAAAACAAAGAGAGAGGAAAGGGAGGAAGACTAGGAAAAGAGGAGAAGATTAAGGTAAAGAGCAAAGACATAGATAATGAAGGGGGAGGGTGTGTATGAAAAGTGAGAGACGAAGGGAGACAGAGCGATTAGGAGAGAATGCAGAGGAGAAAAGAAGAGAAGGAAAGAGATGGATGGATAGATAGATAGAGGGTGAAATGTGTACCAGTAGTAACTCAGCCCAGATATTCTACCAAATCAACCCTACAACCATAAAGGTGTGCAACATTGCGGTTCTCTTTGGGTGTATCACACAGGACTGTAGATGCAGAATGATGAGCAATGAGTCTTATTAATTGCTATCATCCAACATGTACTGTGTAAATCAAATTAATAAATAAACATCTGACTTACCTATGAAGTAAAAAAAAATGTTTTGATGATGGTGATGAAATGATTTCAGAAACCAGTGATCCATTTCTCATACATATCAGACATCGTGTAGTAACTCACCCTGTGACACTTCTTTATAAACTAGCAAAGTAAAGAGGTGGAGGGCATTTAGAGACTAGACAGGGAGGAAGAGATTGAGCAAAACACATTAAACTTCTTGCCAAAGCAGAGACAAATAGCAGTAAGTAAGCAGTAGAAAAGAGACGCCGTGAGAGAAAGTGTACCAGAGTGAAAGGCAGAAAGAGAAGAGAGTTGGAGAAACTTGCATACCAATTACTTGACAGAATTTTTTTTTTTTTTTTTAATTCATACTGACTGTTTTGAGTGTGAACAGACCACATCCTACTTAAAATTAGTGCATAGTATGGAATCGGGACACATCTTTGGACTGTTTCCACCATGGGGGTCGCAATTTCTTTGCTGTTGCCTTTCATCTCAGCCATCATCCTCCTGTATTAACCTCTGTCTTTTCCTCTTATTTCACATCTCCTCCCACCACTGCTTCCTCCTCCGTTCACCATATATTACTCATTCCCCCCTTTCATTTATCTCACCTCCTGTTTCCCCTCCGCTCTTGTCTCTACCTTTTCTTCTCGTGTTCTCCTCTCTCCTCTTTAGCTAGAAACACAAAACCTGGGAACTATAAAAAGTAGCGTTCCAGGTGTCTAAAATGTGAACAGAACAGCTCTCTTGGCTGCTAAAGGAAGGCCCATGTCCAAAATACATGTACATTACTAATAGTGATTCACCCATCTATTTTTTTTTCTTTATGTTACAATGTCATATGGTACCATATTGGTCTCGTTCGTTTTGATAGGCTACATCATTAACAACAAGCATCCTCCACACACAGCTCACCTGCTGCTATAAAAACTGCTATAAAAAATAGTGTAATGTATTTTTTCAAAATTTTTCAATAAAAACAAATATACCCCCCTCCATCCTCGCCACAGTTACATTCTGTCATTCTGTGGGAAACACTGAGCCTGTACTTGCACTGCAGTTTATCTTCAGTTGGATTTTAGTTGGACAAAAAAGCTCTGTCCAGTAACCTAACCTGGAGCACTTTTTTATTTTTTTTTAAAATGTTTGAGTGAGAGTGAGAGAAGGTTTGGAGAAAATGTGAAAGTTTACGAACAAACAATTGAATGGGCTCCAGGAAAGAAATAAAGAAAGAAAAATAATTTCCCATTAAAGAAAACTGCTGTCAATTATAGTTCTTAGTAAGAAAAAATCAGAATCTGCAGGTCAGATTTTTTTTTAAATCAGCGGAAAACAAATTTGGACCTCCTGAGGATTTTTGTAGAGCTAGTTTTGTCACATAAGCATATTAGAGTTAATGAATGTGGTAATAATTTTTTGTCCACCCAATCCACCTAAAAAAGTGAGCTTAAAAATACAGTATATAATGAAATACGTAATGTATGTACAACAATACACTATAAATACATAGTTTCTAATAAAATGCACAAATAAATACATAAGACGCATACCTGGGTTCTCATTTATAAACGTATGTACAAAACAGGGCTGGAAACATACGTACACCACTTCCCAAGCAAAGGTTGTGATCTATAAAAAACAAACTTGATGGGAGAATGTGTGGCCCTCTATGTAATGTCTGAGCCATGCATACGCACATAAACTGGAGAAATGAGAAACGGCAACTCACATGGCAGAAGGATGAAGCATTGACACTATCGTGTAAAATAAATCTTTTTAAATAAATGACCACTGAGTTTTATAGGCCAATAAAACTTAATATAATTTATTAATATTAATTAATTTGCCAAACAGATAAAAGCCTTTTTGAATAAACAAACACCCATTTGATTGATTTTCACTAAAGTGCGCATTAAAAAGCATCATATAAGATCATTTGCAGCAGTCACAATAAGAACCATGATTTAGGATAATAAACCCAAACAGAGACATCTGATTTTACAAATAATTGAATTGTATCAATTAATACGTGCATGCAGCGCAATTTATTCTCATAAACATGAGAATGCGTTGCTTGTAGAAACACGGTATAGAAAGAAAATATAATATATTTGCACGTTTTACCCACCAAACATAATTTTTCTTTCTTCCACCTAAGCAAAAACAATGTCTGTGTCACATTGGGCTAAATTTTTTTTTTTAGCTTTTCTGTCAGAATTTGCCATCTTTATCTTCATGCAGTCAGTAAGAAATTAATATTAATAAGGAGCATTTCACTGACCATTTATAGGCAACTGTGGGCATTTAAAGGGTCGGACATGGAGCTGGCACACAGAATTAAGCAGACCATAAGGCTGCAAGCAGAGCGTTCCAAAATTTGGCTGCAACAGCCTCAATAGCTTAATCACCACGGGTCTTAAGGCGAGTGTGTGGGACAGACAGCAAATTTTGCTTATTAGACCTAAGAGGGAGAGCTGATCAGTAAGGGTGAAGCATTTCACCCACATTTTGCAGGGGCCTGACTGTGTAGTGCGCTATAAGTAATAGTGAGAATTTTGAACTGGATACTATGTGCGATAGAGAACCAGTGAAGAGATCTTAGGATTGGGGTAACATCTGCATTACCGTGAGACGATCAAGGGCAGACATGCTAAGTGATGAGAATAGTGCATTACATCAAATGTGTATACAAGCATCCCTAGTTCAGCTGTTGAAACTACCGATTTGAAGGTTGGAGTGGGCAGCAGAGGAGCTAGCCAGTCCGTAATAGTGTTAAGACTGTCTAGGAACCAAGATCATCCAAAAGCCTCACTGTGTTTGAGAGAAAAAGTTTTTGAAAGAAGGAGTTTGATATAATCCGCAAATTAAATCATATGTTATACTAAATCAGTATAGGATCTTTCCCAAGGGCAGCAAATATAAGAGAATAACAAGGGCCCCAGAACTGAGCTCTGGGGGACACCACAATACAGTGGAGAGGAATCAGACAAAAAGTCTCCAGCAGAGGGTGAAATTTCTGTCAGTGAGATAGGATGTAAACCAGTCTAATGCTGAGCCTGATATGCCCACCCAGACACACTCTTTATCAGGATACAATGGTCTATAGTGTCAGATGCAGAGCTGAGGGCAGAGACAGTGTGCCTCTCCAATTCTGCAGCTAATTGGTTGGCAACAACCTTCTTTAATTTTTTGATAGAAGTAGGCTATAGTTTAGGGGCAAAGCAGGATGTAGGTAGATTTTCCTTTAATATTACTTTAATTTATACTACCATGCTTAAAATAGGAAGGGACACATCTTGTAGAAAAGGAAGAGTTGATGATAGCTAAAACAGTGGGGCCAATAAATGTCAAAACCTTTGAAAATAGGGGAGATGGTATTATATCCAGAGGGCTGAAAGATAGCTTCATCTTCCTAATTAACTCTTCTAGGCTGACAGGTTGGAAAGCATCCAGATCAGTAGCAGTTAGGGAGAGACTAGAATTTGGTGGTACCAGTGCAGCAGAACATACCGTGCATAGCCTCAGAAATAAAGCTGTCCACATAGGTACATGCATAACTGTGACTATGCATACATATACATAGGGATAAAACAATCTAGGGTAGCCGAGACAAAGCATGCATTACAAGAAACATGAGTGGTTTATTCCTTTATTTTTTTAATAGAAGCCTTTATTTTTGCTTTTCCTCAAAAACATGTTCCTCTATCATCATTTCGCCCTATCTCTCTCTTCCTGCTTGGTCCTTGTCTATTTGTCTTTATGTGATGTATATAAGTCAAAAAAGACCTACATCACAGGAGACAGATAAAGACACAGCAGGGGATTTTAGAGACAAACATGAGTTATATACAGGCCCATGCATGTACAGAATAACAAGGCTCTTTGCTGTTCTTGAAATAGGACAAAAAGTCTAATAAATTCGACCAACATGGCAGTATGAATTTTAAAAAACTGAATGTTTTTTGATGCTTGAAAAGCACCCATCCTAATGCTAGTTGATTCTGACTTTTTTTCAGTTAATACTGTATGGAGGTCACTATTATGTGTATTCAAGATTCAAGAGAGGAGGCTGAAGTTGTTTCTTAGTAAAATGATAGGAAGTCACTACTTTTGAGTTAAAATGTAGATACTTTAAAAGACACTTTTAACTGCACAGTTGATTTTACTTCCAGGAAAGAAAATCTTTTGCTGATTTGTCTGGGCATGTTTTTGCCTGTTTTGATTTTTTGGCATGTATTTAGAAGTGAAACAACCAGAACATCATCAAGTACTTTATTTATCCTAGTGTAACAGAAAAAGTGAGGAGGCTTCATAAATTGTGTTGTGGATGTTACTGAGCAGTTTTTATTCTTTGTAATTCCGCTTTTAACCCAAGGGTTAAAGGTTCTTAAGACCTCTTTTGTAATTGGTTAAACGTTATGCTTTCTGATTGTGTAGTTAGTGGGAGAGAAGTTGAGTTTTCAGTGCAAACTCTACTTACATCACAGGTAAGCACTCCCCCTTGTGGGAAGGGCAAAAATTACAGTCCATAGGAGTGCTAGATATGTTAGTCTTGTTTTTTCTAGCATGTCACATTTAATTACACTAAGGTATGTCCATACTGAGACTTTTAAAACTTAAACCATTGGAAGTTTTTCTGAGATCCTTTTAGCAGTCTTTGTTTGCTTTTATTGTTTGAAGATCTACAACTGTAGCTACTGTAATTGTCAGCCATAGTGCAAATTCATTAGCATTGTGTTTGTATATTTCACCAATTATCGAAGGGCTTTATATTCATACAGGCAGTTTATTGGTCATGCTCAAATAGATACTTTGTATTGATTCAGATGTTACAATTTCCCTTTTGTAATACATGTCATGCTAAGCTGTGTATGCTTGTTATTGGTCAGGTCAGTTAAGCAACTTTAAATGATGCATGGGGAAATCCAAATCTGTTGTATTAACAGGAAAATGAATTATCACTAAATGTATTACTAAAAGTTTACTAATCCTTTTCTTTTTTTAACATATCTTCCTTGTTTCCTTTATCTTGTAGACACCCAGACCTCTAAACATCATAAAGCAGAACAACGGTGAACAAATTATCCGACGGCGAACCCGCAAACGCCTCAACCCTGACTCGCTGTCATCTGAACCCCCCGCCCCCAAGCAACAACGCATCACCAGCGAGGAGCGTATGAACGGGGAGGAGTCAGACAGAAGCTGCGCAACAATCAAAAACCAGCAGCCCTCCCCTCGCTCACGCTCACCCCGATCTACTCAAGCTTTCCTAGCCAATCAAACATTGGAGATCCACCGACGCATGCCTCCCCTGCTCCTCCCGTCACATCCCCCCTCCACATTGGTAGCTGAGGGAAATGGGGGCATCACTGAAGGAGGGATAACATCAAAACTAGAGGGAGGTAAAGGAGGAGGGGGGTCAGAAAGAGGCAGTCCGATTGAAAAGTACATGCGTCCAACCAAACCGTCTAGTTATTCGCCTCCTGGTTCACCCATTGAAAAGTATCAGTATCCACTTTTCTCCTTACCCCTACCATTAACGCTCTCCCCTGATTTGACACCTGAGTCGGATTGGCTCAGATTCTGGACCAAGTATAAGATGGCAGCTGCCTCTGGGGTTCCTGGTAGCATCAGTAATCTAAGCAGCCCTGGTAGCATTGGAAGTAACGCTCATTATCTTGGTGCAATGGTGACTCCAGTACATCATCATCAGCAAAGCTACACAGTGCCTTACTGCTCCTCTCCCTATTCTCCTCTCCCCCCTCCTCCTGCTCCTCCTCACTATCCTCCCCCTCCTCTTCAATCTCAAATCTCTTCACCATCATTAGAAAATGATGGTCCTTTGGATCTTGCAATAAGACAAAGAGATACAAGTGCTGCACATGCCCACCTGTCAACAAATGGTGCAGAGAGGAGAAGGCAAGAGTCGCCACTCGCTGAGAGGTCAAGAGAGAACTGGAAAGGAGAGAAAGAGGAGGAGGAGAGGACAGATGAAGGAGGGACCCAGAGGGAGGATATGGGAAAGGAAGAAAAGGATAATTTGACAAAAAGTCAGTCAAGTGTCCCATCAAATCGCACCATGGTGGAGGTGGCCACGCAGGATGACCTGACCAACCGTTGCATCCACTGTGGGATCTACTTCCTAGACGAGGTCATGTATGCCCTGCACATGAGTTGCCACGGTGACCAGGGACCATACCAATGCAGTTTTTGCCTCCACGTCTGTGCGGATCGCTATGATTTCACCACGCACATACAGAGGGGCTTACACAGGTACACAGACAAAACGTCGCAAAACAGGGGTCACACGCAGGACAGCATAATTCAGAACGTCACTGTGACAACAGAGCGCGAGTGTCATTATGCGACGCCAAAGGAAAAAGATGGAGGGGATCATAGTGAGAATACAGATGAACGCAATGATGTCATAGGAGTTTGTCCTGACAACCAAGCAAAAGGAATTACAGGCGATGATTCCAGTGACAATGAAACGGGAGTTGAAGAGGAGGTAGGAGGGGAGGATCATGACATAACAAACCAGGAATTAGGAGACACGGTGGTGTCAGATAATAATAATGATATCGCAAAACCCACAGAGGTCACGACTGTTGCTGAATCTAAAAACTTAGATGAGAACGCAGAGAGCAATTAATCTGATGCCTTTGACTCATACAAACCTTGAAGAACGCGTTTTATTGGATGAATAAGCTGTATGCCTCCATGTTCCTGGAGGCTAGCTCATGTCAAAATGGGCCTATCCTGGGCACTAAATGGAACACATCCTTATGCTGGAAGCACTCGGCTGTCAAATGGTCAAAAATCATTGTAGGATCCCGATGAACTGCTGCAGGGACAGTTTGGAGAAATGGCCTGAATCCTGTCTTGAGTGACGGTCACTTGACAGCTCTGTGGCAAGTATTCAACAACAGAGTCCGGGCATGCAGCTGAAATCACCTTAAATAAACAGCCACTTTGTGTGCTTTCCAAATAAGAGGATTGAAAGCTCGACTGAATGTTGGACTAGTCTCATTTAGGATGAGTTTGAGGAGCTCAGCACTTGCACAGTCATCATACAGCAGAGCAAAAAAATAACAAAAAAAATATGCTAGAAGCAAAACACTTAAACTGAACTGAACTGAGCTGGTCTTTTATGTACCACGCTAAACTGAACCCTGACCTGGTTCAAACTAGTCTGATGCATCATTCAAACTGTTTTATCTTGGTACAACCGGATCTGATCTGGTTAGAACTACTTTGTTCTGGTCTGGAGCATGTTTTTGACTGTTTTACCTCTGTGCAAATGGATCCAAAACCAAAACTTATTTTTGACTCTATAAAACTGGTCCAGAGTTAAACCAGTTTGTGCTGGGCTGCAGTTCAGCTGAGGTTACCTTGGTACAAAAGGATCAGTTGGTTTCTTTTACTTGTGCCCTGTTGTCCCTGAAACTGTCATTGCAAAACCACCACCTCTGCAACGTGGCCCACAATGGGAGACTGTGTTGTGTTTGATTTGACCGTGACTTTTTTTGAACTGCTTGAAAAACCGGAGTGATTCCGGACCGAAGTGTTCTCTTCATCCATTTGGATCGAACCAAGTGACATTCTTTTCTACCTTCCTCCGTGCCATGATACTAGCTATGTGCCTGGCTGCCTGCCTAATAGAACAACCATCTATTAACCTGCTTAACATTTATATTAATGATAATAATGGTAATAATAATTATGATGATGTTATAGTGCAAAACATGCAATTTGCTACACTTTCCTATATAATATGTTATTTTGTAAAGGCAAATAATGCTTTTTTTGCGGAAATGGTACTATAAAAATTAGTCTATTTGAGTTTTTTTATTTTTGAGCTGTTTGTTGTTATTGTTATTATGGAGACTTGTTACATTGATAACAGCCGTCTAACAGAAATGGTACAGAAAGGGTGGGGGTGGGGGTTGTGTGTATGTGTGCATTTGTGTAATTGCATTTATGTGTGTAAGGATCAAAGGATGTGTCCGTCCCCAAACAATGATGTAAAATAATGAAGGCTTGCGCTCGGCATTTCAGTCCTCAGGGGTCACACTTGTTGCATACCAACCCACCTGTTTCATAGCATGTGACACATCATTTTTACATGATAGGTCTAATGGCTTTAGTATATTGCATAATGCCCTCTTATATATGTTTTTATCATGTTCTTTATGTGTTAATAGGTCAAAATGGTCTTGTAGCGTTTCTATATGTCTTTCAACATTGCTAGGTTACATGGTTTTATGGAGAGACTTAGGAAGATAAATTTTATCATAAGGATCAATTATTTGGATTAACTATATAAACTTTGACTCTGTATTGAGTCTACAGAGCGTCTTGCCTACAGTGTTTTATTCAGCTACTCTAAGAGTTTGATAGGTTAGCTCTATGTAGCATGTTAGTGTGCAAAATAAGTTGCCTTTTCTATGGATGGGAACTGTTACACGTTAGACCTGAATAATACTGAAAAAACATTGTACATTTTTATAATCCAGTCAAGTGAAATTATCACATTGCTTTTAACTCACACCATCCCACTTTTATTCCATTTCATTACCCGTGTATAGGTTCTCAATCAGTGTACACACCTTAGGAAAAGACCCCTCGATACCATAACTGCGTCTCTCTTTAAATCAAAATTTTCATTGTTTATTTTCATCATTGAGAGAGTCGTGACTGTCAGGTCCTTGAGTCCCCCACTATGCGTCAAAATGGAGCAACACAGTGGCCATCTTGTTTATTTTTATAAAGGGAGAATTACTCTCCAGCCTTGCTGCCTTAGTTGCTAGAAAACAAAACAAAATCACCAAGAAACTCCTTTGAAGGAAATAATAATAGGCCGAAAGAAAATAAATGACAGGAAGGAAGAACGAATGAGAAAACATATTTTTCTATGCTTATCCAAAAGACATGAATGAAATATATTTCGCCTAGTGCCTGGTAACATGTACAGTTTTTCTAATAGTATGTTTGTCTGTGTCAAATCATTGTGTAAATTATTAGTCAGGCAGAAGTTGGGCAAACATACTGCTGTGTTGATTCTCATGCACCAAGTTATCAGAGTCATCCATTATGATGCTTGCTTTCATCCTGGCTGTCTGACTGGTCAGATACCTGTTCACACTTGGCATTCAGCCCACGAGAAAGACCCACATATTCTTTTAAAAACTGAAATTGGTTGCTGTGCTAACTGTCAATCACTAGTTAACCATCTTTACATTTTTGCATGTATGTACACAACTTTGTAGAAATGTTGAGACGTATGACTCTGTAACTTTTGTATGAAAGACGTAATACCAAGAAGATTATCTCTACTGTGTATTTGGTTTTTGGAGAAGATGAATTATCGCATGCAGTCCTGTTGCCAGAGTGCCCGTATCATGGTAAAGGAAAAGGCCATTCTAAGGTGTTATTAATTTAAAGAGGAGTTTATCATTAATATTTTTAACACGTTTTCAATAAGTTAAGTCAAGTCAAGTCTTTCTTGCAGAATAAGGCAGCAAACAGTAAAATAAAACAAATAATCTACTTTACAAAATGAAATAGCTGAACTTTTCACCAGATCAGTGTGTTGTTGTATGCTGGTTGCAGGTTAATACCTCTAGTATTTATGTTAAACATTAAAGCATTTTTGTTTTTTACATAGGAAGACCTCATATACTCTGTATGTTGAGGCATCATAGATACTCTTATTATCTGAATTTTTTCATTGATTATAAACCTTTTTTTAGTTTCTGTTAAAGTGCTCAAGGTTTATTACGTTTGCGTCATGCGTTAACTCAACAGCCAAAAAAAACCCCTGTCAAACCAGCACTGCACACAGTACTGAGTATGTCACATTAAAACACTAAGAAACCAACTATTTGTATAACTATCGGTGCAACATATTTACATTGGAGTTGGAAGTTATTGCTGTTGTAATTGCAGTAATTGCTTTGCAAATGCAAAGAAATCAGTCTATTTAGGATGGCACAAATTCATGTGTGGCACCCTTCTGTCTGACACACATCCCACTCTGGTGTCAAGTGCAAGCATTAGTGTCCTCTAAAGAGTCTGTGCCATGTATGGCTCCACTATCCATGTCTGTTGGGGCCTTTTAACTGCATTAGTTACATGTTTTAGAAATGCTTTTATTCTGAAGTTTGCCCTGTATTTGCTGAATAGGTTCGATCATTCTGTATAAGGCCTGATGAAGTCATTTAAAAAAAAAAAATTGGTTGAATATATTCTTGGAAATCTCTTGCGCTAATGTGTAAAGTTTTTAGGATTAACTTTTTCTTCTTTTTTTTCGGTTATGGGCATCTCTTAAGGGGCCGTTAGCATAATAAAACTGTTTACATTTGCAAATGTAGCAACGAAAAAAGGTAAAGGAATGAAGCATTGCTTTCTTAAAAGACGCTGAGATGGATAGATGGGTGCCTTTGAAGAATATATGGGTAGAGGGAGAATGGGATCAAATGACGCTTGTAGCAGCTGATAAAAAGAGGTTTAGTTTATTCATCCATTTAACCCCTGTCTTCTGTTTGTCTCTTTACCTCCCTTTAACATCACTTGTATTTTTCTCGTATGTTGTCTAATTTGACATATACATCTCTTTTCTTTTTATCTCTACACCTACTGTTACTGCTCTCTGTCACTTATCTCTTCTGTGTTCCTCCACTTTCTTTTGATAAAGCTATTCTCAGTTGACAGGTTGAGGGGATTTAAAGAGAGTTAGGTGATTGTGTCATACTGTGTTGCTTCCAAAAAGCTGAGGTCGACTCAGTTACTCCACGAACCTATATACTTATGTTGACTTTAGGCTGAATTTCTCTCCTAGTTGAACGGCCCATGGGTTTGTTGAGAGGAATTGTTACCAGCAGTAACATTTCAAATACTTGCCAGAAGCAAAGTGTGGATTTTCTAAGATTTAAGTTCATTCATTTGCCAACGGGACTCACATTTGAAAAAAATTCAGTCTATTAAAGATGTAAAGTCCTTTCATTCAGTCATTTTCATGGGGTTTCTAGGAAACAGTAGGAGAAAGATATGTTTTAAAAAGGATCAAATAGATTTGCCTTTTTTTTATTTGTAAAAATCTGGGTGTTCATCACATCTTGATGAACCACAAGGATTTCTCAGTGGGCTGGAGACAAATTCTGATGCCAAAATGTTTCAATAGTTTAGCTTTTGAAAGAAAACCCTTTCCCTGTCAGCTACGTACTGAGAAAGAACACAGCCTTGATAATAAAAAAAAACTTGTTCATGCACATTTTTCATATTCATGTGCTCTGCAGAACCCTTTGCCATCAAGAAATATCTTCTTTTGTGTAGGAAATTTTGGGAGAACATTTTAGTTGTCATTTATGGTTCAAAATAGGCAATTTTAGTAAGAAATGAGGTTCTGCAGGACACACATGACATGACATGTTTTACTTCAAATATGAGTGTATGTCTTAGGCTTGACGGTATTTCATATCATCGTTTACATTGGGTGAGGGAGGGGGGCTTAACAAGTGTTTTCATTTTTGTCTTTGTCATAATGTGTTATAGAAAATGATGCTGTTGCTTGCACTCCATTTATTATGTTCTTATTGCCAAGGAAGGGATAACACACACACACACATGTACACACACAGTGACACACGCCAGTAGTGGTACGGATTGAGTGTGCATTTTGAGATGTACAGTATTAACCATGGGAGACAAGGGAGCTAAAGGCCAGTTTATTATTGGTCAGACACACACACAAACAAACACACATGTATGCACACACACATCAACTATGTACATTTAACCAATATATGTTAGTAGAATTTTGTCTCTATTCAGTTGAATGGCTTTTGTAGAAAACTTGGAAAATTTTTTTTTGTTAGGTTTTTTTCCTTCTCATGTATTTTATTCTGCTACCTTTCTGTACGTTATTGTTTTTAGGTTTTATTTCAGCAACATATTTTGACAGCCAAGAAAAAGTTTGTTACACAGCTAAACTTGAAGAATAATGTTGATGATGATGACGATGATAATAATTAATAAAAGTAATAACAAACACACTGAAAATGGACAATGGGTGTTTTATTCATTAGTGATTTACAGTAATGTAATAAAAAATAGAAAATCTATAAATCCTCCATTAGCAAATCAGGCAAGCTGTGGCCTGATTACAGTATGTGAATCCTCTTCATGGTGTTTTTGAAGAGTGGGTTCTAATCTGAGACAAACTGTGGACCTTGGCAGCACAAAGGCACACATGTGGCAGCTGTGGACTGACCAGATGCAATTTTTAATACATAGGGCTTTCATACTAGGTCAGGTGATTTTTCGACAAGATTTGCAAGAAAGAAGTGGAACCTCAGAATATGAGCTCCTGGCTGCATTCAGAAAGGCTGTGCTTTCTGAATGTAGCCAGGAGCTCCACAGCCATCATGTAATTCTACTCATCTGCCACCCGCCTGCTTTTTCTATCTCACTGGCTTGCGTTTTCTCCTGATACAAGTATTAGATTATTTGTTTGTCACTTACATTATTTAGTGCACACACCACACTCTATACATTAAACTGACCCTGTTTGTGTATCTCTTTATGGTTCCCAGTGGATCATTCCATATGGTATTTGTGACCCTGTATCCATTCATCTAGTGACACTGATGTCTGCATCATCAACACTTTGTTCCATGACAAGATAGCTTGATGTGTGCTGGCCCTCATGGCCCTCAAAGGATACATTGTGATTTTATTGGTGACCCCTTTTGACTTTTCATTTACAGGCCGATCTTCAAGCCAGGATTTCAATTTCCTGACAAGAAGTGTCAAAATCTTAACATTGAAATAAAAATTTGCTGAGCATTTTGGACAATCTTGGAGCTTTCCTCTTGAGTTGCTGCCAGGTCAAAATGTCAACTTCACACACAAGACAAATGGCTTTTTTGATTGACCCCATCAACTTTTCCCCTAGTATTACCCTCAGGACCAGCTACTGTCCAAATGGCAGTATTAGAGCTAATATTTTTGAATGTCCGGGTGTCATGAACATAGCATATTGTACTCTTGCTATTTACAGTAACAGCTCATTGACTTAGGATAGCATTGACAAATTAACCTGAGGCTCATTTCTCACCAACACACATCACATGGCAATAATTTGAGAGCCTGTTTTAATCTTCCCACAACCCTCCTATGGGTCAGGAACTTTGACAAACTTAATCAGCGCAGTGGTGCTATCTGTCAGAAGACAAAGGCTTCTAATCTTCCATCTATATTATGTTTAGCAATATCAATTTATCTTTGTGTTTATAATATGAACATTGATTCGAGTTGATTAACTCTGCTGGCTGCAGTGAAATTATGTGTCAGCGGGGCGTCATTTAAATGTGTGTGTGTGTGTCTGTGTGTGTCTGTGTTGTGAGTGTACAAGTGTGTGATGATTGGCCACAGAACGTCAGTTTCAGACTAGAATACTAAACACCCTGGTGTCTACTGGAGAGGTCAACGCACAGACACATCCAGCTGCACATAATTATGAACCTATTCAAGGCAAAAGAGAAAAATGCACCACATCAATAAAAGGCACAACAAATCGAAGGGCTGTAAAAACAACATGCAACAATTCATGGACACATTACCATACTATGTGTGCTGAAAAGACATCAGGTGGCAGATGTATGCCTGCACACACACAATCTTTCTATTTTTCAGCGTGAAGCTCGCATCTCTTCTCTATATGCTCTGTCTGCCTGTCTGTCTGTCAGCCTGCCTGTCTTTCCTTTTAAACATCTCGCAAACATCATTTCTGTTTATTGTAATTCATGTTTATGTATGAGTTACCTACACTGTTGACAGAGGGTTTGACTCTCTGCCTGTGTGTGAGAAAGCAACAGAGTAAGGAGGTGTGGATGTATGTGTGTGTGTGTGTGTGTGTGCGTGCGGGCCCGCACATGTGCTTATGTATGATGCATCATTGTTGTTGCCGTTGTCATGTCTTCATGTTGGTCGACTGAAATTTGCTTTGGCGTCTGTTTAGATTTCATATTCTGACAGACGGAAAGAATTGGATAGATAGATAGATAGATAGATAGATAGATAGATAGATAGATAGATAGATAGATCATAGATGTAAATATGATCTAGTTTCTGGGCACTTTGAATTATGAATGTGGCTCATGTTGACAGCTGTGAAGTCTGATAGTCTACAAGTGTGCACAGAGGAAGAGACAGAGTATGAGAGAAACACTGAGATAGACAATGGGATAAGGAGAGAGCGAGAGAGAGATGATCTAGCTTCTAGGCATATTGAATATTGAATGATTCCAACATTGACTGCTGTGGGGTCTGTGAGCTAATTCCATATTCATTCAGATAGATCAGATAGATAGATAGATAGATAGATAGATAGATAGATAGATATTCATTATATCAATCATTTATAACTAAGTGAGCCGCTGTATTATGAGCAGGATCTCTGGCTTTCACGAACCCCAGTCCCAGCTGAAAGCATAATTACAGCTCTATATCGCCTCAGTACGTCGGCTGTGTATCATCAGTTTCACAGTGAGGTCCACTGCAGAGGCAATTGATGTGTAATCTTCTTTCCTTTCATTTCCTCTTTACTAATCTAGTTACTGCAATATCTGCACACTATGCCTCCTCTCTCTACTTGTCTCTTCTCCTTTGCTCTTTTTAAAAAAATTCTTAATTGTCATAGCGGGAAAGAACCTGTGTTACTGAGTTATTGAAGTGGGTGTGGTTAACATTCCTTTAGACTGAAGCTTTGAATGGAAAATCCATCACCAACATTCAAGCATAACAAAAAACAAGCATAACTGTAATGTGACGAATAAAGGAAAAGAAAACCAATACACACTACTACATGCTTAACGGATAAGTCTGTCCAAAATCAACAGTCCATCTCTCTCTACTTTGTATCTTCCCCAGCCTGTGGGACTCCCCAAACCCGTTTGTACCCACTGCAGACATACATCTTTTAAAAATGGGTCACAAATATATAGATTCATTTCTATAACATTTTCTCAAACACCTGGGTACTTTTTTAGCAAACATTATTCAAACATTTGTAAATAATACATTTGTTTTTAGCAGTATTTATGTGCTATTGAGTATTTACGGCAGCCATATATTTGGGATAAACTCAAAATAAAACTATACTGTTCATGTTGATCATAATGAAGGTGCAGTCACCCAGGAATATTATTTTATATATGGAAGCTGGTAACAATTAAAGACATGCACGGATGTAAGCAATATCTTTTAACCGACATGTCTGTATTTTGTACAAAAGACATCTCTTAGTCCCCACTTTTACAGTAGATGTATCCTCTTCTCTTCTCCTTATCTTTGATATAAGACATCCATGAGCAGAGTCAAACAATACACACAGATGTCAGGACTCACACACCCACGCATATGCACAGAAATGTTTGTGCATGCATGCACTCATACAGTATGCAAATACACTGCAGAAGTATACTTCTGGGGAATTGCACAGGACCATGCATAAATATATATACACACACACGCACACTCAAATGCACACACAGTCACCCACACATTGCGTCAGAAACACAGCTTTTCCTTGCCCCGTCCTTCACATGAGGGCTCTGGAGTTCTTTAATAATAATTCCGTTAATAACATCTCCTCACAATAACACTGATAATGGTATGCTCCTGTGTGTATATGTGTGTCTTCAAAAGACAATTTCTATTTCTGCGGAAAACTCAGATAAGCTTTTGCTCGCTTTCTTCACCTGCAACCCACCACTCTGCTGTATAACCGCCCCCCAACCTAAGTAATAAAATACATTTTAATTCTCTCCAGAGCACATGAGAGACCAAGCAGTCAGAACAGCTGTCTTTAATGGTTGGTGTCTTTATCCTTGTTGCAGTCTGACTCTTTTTCTTTCAGTTTTATTCTGATTTTCAGACTGTACAGTTTCTTCTTACAATTCTGTATTGTATATTAAACTTTAATAGAGTTCTTGATGTGTTTAGGAGAGTGTATGTGCATTGTGTGTTTTGTATGAGAGAAAGGCTGAGTGTGTGCTATGCAGACTTTAAGCATTAATAACATTTCTTTCTCTTCAACTGTCAGCGGAAACAAAATTTAGCAGGAACGAGACTCACAACCAATCTGAGCACAACATTTTCTCGTCTGTAAGTGTTCGGTAAAGATAATTTTTTTCAGTATTATTTTTTCTGTATTGTTTTCTATTTTGTTTGTGGGGGTGTTTGTGATGCCTAGAAAAACTGTGTTTTCCTCCAACAGTTCCTCACAGTTAAAGTCACAGCCTTCACATTATCTATTGTGCTTAGTGCACTCAGAGCTCTGATATAGACTCACGCAGCATCAGTGCTTCTGCTCCTTTCTGCTTTATTGTCTCCCACAGGATCTGCCTGTCCAATCATCTGTCAGCTCATCGTGCAATGCCTGCCCAACAACTGCAATTTGATTAAATTCGGGAGACTGATGTGTACAACAGTATTAACAGTGCTATAAACACAAGTCAAAAGGATGCATCATGCATGGGTGACAACATATTTACTGTTGCATTTCTTCAACTCTTCAATGCCTCATCTGTAGTGCATCTTTTACAAGGAAGAATTAGTTAAATTTTGGGGCTCAAAGTTGTCAAAGGAGACAAAGAAGTTAACATGAAGGATTTAAGGAACAAAAAAATAATATGAAAAATAAACAAAAAAGTAAAATAGGAAAGCTTTTCCTAGGTAGGTATATATAGATATCTATATCTATCTATATATATATTATATATATATATACATTTGCGATGGACTGCCGACCTGTCCAGGGTGTACCCTGCCTTTTCGCCCGATGTCAGCTGGGATAGGCTCCAGCCCCCCCCCCCCCCGCGACCCTGTACGCAGGATAAGCGGTTGACGATGGATACTAAAAAATTTTCTCAGTTTCTCAGTTGGTTACTGTATTTTGGGTTTATGAGGAGGATTTACAAGTTTCATTTTAATGGAGAAAAAGCGACACATTCATTAATTTAACATTTGGCCTCAATAAAAACTTTTTACACTTAATGCTCTGAAATTTTCATAGTTTGCCGTGTGCATCTACTCATAAGAATTTCACTTGTCAAGTTCAACCAAAACCAAATAAGAAAACTGAAAAGTTGGAGACAAAAGTCCTTGTAAATAAGATAAACAAACCTTTCCTCTAAGAACACCAGTGGAGCTTGTGTTTATTCCACAGAGCTGTGAGAGCACTACAGAACACTATAATGACCGACTTATTGGGTGATTTAATCTTCTATTCATGCTTATCAGACTTATAATTGCGCTGACAGAAAACATTTGCAAGTTTAAAAAATCACAGCCGATGGCAATTTCACTTTTTCTCTTCATGACTGAATAATATCCTCGATGATGATTCTAATAGTATGTACACATCTTCACTTGGCTTTAGGCTACTTACATTTCACATCAACTACTACTAATACAGTAAGGACTTGAAATATATTCTAGCTCGATAAGTGAGGCAATATCAAGCTTGGAAATACTATGTTCCTCTAGGATGTTGAAGATCTACTTATTGATTAAGATTATTTTTCATTACAAATCTTTATCAATTTAATTAATTTAACATAGCTTGGAGAAACTTAAAGAGGGATGGTGCTTATGAATAAGGGTGTGAAGGGGTCAGCCAGCTCCAGGCCATGGTCCACTAACAATACTGCACTGAAACAGAAGCTTGAGTAAAATCCTACTTGAATATAAGTATAGAAATATCTTGGTTAAAATCGGCTTGGCATCATTTCCCCCTGAAGTTCCCCTGACAGGTAACACCAACTCTCTTCCGCCCCCACCATTGTCTGCTTTGTTGAAAAAGCTCAAAATATACCATACAGCTGTATAAATCTCAAGCACGTAAAAGTAGTGAAATGTGGGCTAGTAAAAAAACAACAAACATGTAACATTTTAAGCTTCAAAAAGGTGTTATTTGATGCAAGGTAACTGCATTATAAGATCTTAGATCAGTGCTTCCAACGGTTTTGACTTCAGACCTCTAAAAATGAAGTTGCTATGTCTGGTCCCCTCATTACAGGTTGTGACCAATTCACCCGATGAGTAGTTTTTCTTTGTCACAACGTTTTGATTGAATAATTCTGAGAGGCCTTAAGAGGTGAAATTATGTAGTAATTCACAAGCAAAAAACAAAAGATTAGAAAACAGTCTGTAGAGAAGAAAAGAAACATGTTTAGGCTCTCCTACAGTAAATGTTAATCATCTTGTGAATGTAATATTTTGCTTAAGTACAGAATTGGACAGGTGGGACATTTCCTAGAATTCCTTGCAGCCAGAAGATGCTGCATTCAAGAGCAGCCTGCAGCACTGCGGTGCCACTACTCAGAAACAGTTCCCTACTGTACAGGGGAACAAACCAGTGCAGGGGTGTAGGTGCAGAAAGTGCAGCTGCACTGGAACCCACGACAGGAGTGGCCCCACCAGGTTACTAGCAGGACTTTGTCGGTTACGTGGCAAAAATGCATCAAAAGACAACCGTTGACACCTAGTTTACCTCATACTAGAAACATCAACGGAGATCAGGTGGCATATAAACAATCAAATGTGCATTTCCCCTGCGTGGGGTACAACTACTGACAGCACTCAAAAGTCCCTCAAACGTCTGTAGCATGCAGTAGTCTATAAGGTATACGATGAAGTATAAAAAAATTGACTCCACAGAATGAATTTAGTCATATTTTCTTTGGTATTCTTGTCACATTGCCCACACATGCAGTGATGATTCCTGGGTAATATGTGTATGGCTGACCAATCTTAAGTCTCTATTTGATCATGTGACAAGACTCCAGAAATCTGGTGAAACGCAAAATCTAGCTAGCATAATACTATTCAAACATAAAACTTTTAAGAAGAGACAGGAGAGCTCCCAAATATAAGCAAAGCTCCCAAATATAAGGATTATTTTGGATACTGACACTTTACAAGTGCTTTTTCAGTGGACTTGGTGTGGCTGCCAAGCACCTGTTGGATATGGTGGATGTGCTTGTGGGTATTAAACTGTGTGTGGCTGTAGCTGGCCTGTTTTCAGGACATGGTGTTGTTTACGAGTAGACCACTTTTCTTTCTCACCTTGTCTTGCCTCTCTGTCAAAGAGGAATATGGTTGCTGTGATTCGGAAGGTTATTGTACTGAAAATGACCAAAAAAGTCTGCGTCATTTCAGCAGTGTGGACACCTCCTGCACTCAGCTGTTTGTAGTGACGTTTCACGTTTTTGACAATGACAGCACTGGCCATGCTCCTTATAACTTGACTTCTGTACTTTGCAAATACAAAAGTCTATGTGTGTTGGAGAGAGAGGCACACAGAGAGAACTGTTGAATTTAATATGTTAATATAAAAAGACATCGATTTAAGGAGCTTTAAATTAAGTAGGTTAGGTATTTACTGCATCTAATATTATCAGTTTTTAAACTGTGCACAATGAGGAAACAAGGCACACAAGTTTGCTAACAGAGGAGTCCCGCCTAGACCCGAACGCAGTGTGTGTGTGTGTGTGTGTGCGTGTGCGTGTGTTCTGGCGCGCGTGTGCTTCGTGACTGTCCATTATAACAGCCTGCACTGGGGCCCATTGTTACTACCTTACGCTACTGAACCGGTGGACAGGCTTTCAGATAGAAACTGAAATCTGGACAACAGGACACTTGATTAACAGACTGTACCAACTCTAGTTGATGTGTTTTAATTGCCTTGTTGGTTTTATTGTTTGTTTTTGACATATATGCCCAGGACTCCCCGGAAAGAAGCATTTATAATTAATGTTTATTACTAAGTAAACTGAATTGTGATCATCAACTACATATGTTTGCATATTAGGATTAGCTCTTGAGAGTCCTTGGACATCTCTATTGGACAAAAGATGCTCCCTTCATTAACTCCTTCAGTCTTTCCCTGGGTCGCCTGAAAAAAGCACAAAAACTCAAAATGCTTCCTGTGGCGACTTTCCAACAACCCAACATCTCTCTCTTTTCTTGTTAGAGCATTGCTGCCCTGACCTTTCCGTTCTTAGTGTTGCCTGCTTGTAATCTTAGGAATCCCGGAGTTTAAGCTTATTCCTGTGCTCCACTAATTGAGCATGTTCAGCAACATCTCGATTACTATATCTAGCCATACTTATCAGCTTCAGGCAATATTTTGATTACACTGTGTACGTGGGTCAAAGTAACACAGTTTCTCCAACAACTCAGCTGAGATGGATTCATTTAATAATTGTTGCACTGCTCATCACTCCAGTACCCTACAGCATGTCATTTGCTTAGATGCAACATATAGGTCAAAGTTTACTCACCTTTGACTGTTTGAGAAAGCTGAAGAGCCTCCACTTTTTTACTACTAAATTGTCATAAATACTAACTAAATGACGGAGAATAATATGCATATTTTACCATCTGTTTTCTATGATTATGACCTTAATTATGTCAGTAATCAGAGTGCCTTTGCTGGATCATTTTAATAAAAGTGTGCATCACAATGTGAGGACAGGATTATGTTGAGTCAGGGAGTAAAGGAGTTAAATAACGAATACTTAGACAAAGATAACCAGATATGGGGAAATGAGGTGATGGTGGCTCCCACCTCATCTCTCCTCGCACTTCATCCATCCATTATTCAGTATACCTTCAGGTCTAACTCTCAGCATCTTCTTGACATCTCCCCTTTCTCCTCTATACTGTATCGCCCACTCCTTTTTCTCCTCTCTTTGTATTTCCCTTCTGCCTCTCCCTGTCACCATTTCATACTCCCAAGAAATGACCTCAAATGTGAGAGACCTAGCTGTGAAACGTCAAATTTTTATTGAATTTTTTTTTGGGGGGGGCGGGGCATTTAATTATACACACATGTACATAGGTGTTTGAAGGGTTGAAGTTCCTGGTAGTAAAGAAAAGGGATTTTCTTTTTTTCCCTTCTCTCATATATGCAGGGCTTGATGACAGTTTTTTCCTCAGGAGCACACATTACAGCATTGAGTCAGTATTGGTCTTTGTGTGTGTGTGTGACGAACAACGAATAACTCCTTACATTAGCTTTAAGTGTTACAGCTTTTTTTCCCAGTTAAAAGTCACTGCATTTTTGCATAAAAAAAAGATTAATGCAACAAGTGTCTCTTCAGATAGAGGCTCAGTCTACTCACAAAAGCAGTGGCCTGCCAGGACTGAATTGGAGTTACAATACTTGAAAAATATCAAGTTGAAGGAGAGCTAAATTTCAGACATATTCTGCCGCCTGTGGCAGCAGTCGAGCATTGCTTTACTCTATTTCCTTTCCATTTTGAATTCAAATTCTAATTTCTCACTTTGAAATGTCACTGTGGTCCTTCATTTTCACATCGCCTCTCAGCCACAGTAAATAGTACTTGCATTTAATATGATTGTTTTATTTAAAAAAGTCCCTATATTATCACATATTCACTGACTCTATTGACTCTGTTTAAGAGTCTGATTGGAACCCACTTACCACCAATATGATTATGCGCATTGTGGAGCTCTCTACGTGGTTGCTCTCCCCTTCAGCTCTGGCAAACCAATCACTGGTGGTTGACGGAAAAATGCATCATTACTGCTGGGCCAGAGCTGGAATGCAGCCACAGACACCAGATTTACTGCGAAAACAGAGAGATGTACGTGATGATGATGGTGATATTGAGAGTATTGAGAGCATTGATGATTTCAGTATGGGGGTCATTCATTGCATAAGCACACATGTAACATTTGTGTCGTGTGAAATGGCCTTTAGATTGTAGAACACTTATTTGACAGAAAAGACTATTGACGTGAAACCAGGAGAGAGAGGATTTTTATCGACGGGACTGGAAGAAGCTTTAGTGATTAGATTATGACTGAGATAATGGATGCTGTGTGAAAAAATATTGAAATTCTCAAGTTAATGAAAAAAGCTGGGTGGATAAAACACACTATGAGTGTTGGGGAGGTATTGTAAGGTGGGGTAAAATTGGGGAGACAGTAATTGTGGAGGGAATGAGCAAGAGTATTTGAGTAATTAAGCAAAAAAAATGAAGAAGAAGAAGAAAGTCCAAAAATTGAGAGGGAAACAGAGAAAAACAAAGAAGGAACATAGATTATGAAGCGAATGGAATAGCTTGCGTGATAGAGAGGGAGGGAGGGACATGAATTGTAAAGAAAATGAAAGCCCCTGCCGTGCAATATCACCGTAGAATCTCTCCAGCACTAAAGACATTTTAAACAAGTGAGGGAGAGACAGAGAGCTGATGACTGAAGTGAACAAAGAGGGGAGGTTTCGAAGAGAATGAGTGAATGAGACGTAGAGAGATGGTGAATGAGGCAGGGAAAGAGAGGCAGGGCAAGAGAAATGAGGAACAAATGCATCGGAGTGAATAAATGAAGCAGCAAGAGAAAGCAGGGAATGATAATGATCCTAGAGGAGTTAAAGGGGAGAGCATTAGGAAGGAGCAAGGTGGAGATAGCGTGAGTGACAGATGAGGGTAGAGTCGGAGGAAAAGGAAATGGAGGGAAATGAATGGTGAGGACAAGATGACAACAGAGATAAAAAGGTGGAGGTCTTTCTCTCCCTGTCTCTCTTCTTCCCTCATTCCCAAATACTTTATCACTCACTGTCATCCCATCATTCAAGGGGCTTCTTTTCCCTGCCTTACAATCTCTCTTGTTCGGCTGCTCTTCACTTCTTTTTCTGTCCTTCTGTTTCCGTTTCCCTCTTTGTTTTTAGACATTCATTTCATGATAATTGAGCCAGTAATGCATTCTATCTCAGAAGTGCCAGAAGCGCTAGAGTTTTCTACATAAGTTTCACGTTGCTTTGCTGCTTCAACAGATGCTTCAATGCAAGAGTACATCGCTGTAAAGGAAAAGAATATGCAGGATTTATAACACAAGACAAAACGAGGGCATCATTGTGAAAGGGAATGCAGCACAATAATTGTTTTATCTTCATTATCTTGTTTTCATAATCATTGGAAGCCAAAATCATAATAAAAATAAAATTGGATTAAATCAAAATGTTCTCAGTCTCAGACATAGCCTAACCATGTCATGTGACACTTCATCCATCCATCCATCCATCGTCAACCGCTTATCTTGCGTACAGGATGTGACACTTCAGTAACAACAAATATTACTGGGACCACTATATTGCAGATTTAATATCCAGGAATTCACGTCAACTACACTGCAAGAGGAGGACCCCTGAAAACAATAGCTTATTTTAAATTTGATTTTAAACAACTTACTGTATGTTCACTGTGGAAATGAACACATGATCTTTTATGTTGTATTTGATTTAATGTTGAACAGGGCACCTTTATTATTTAAAAAAAATGCTTTAATGTGATAACTGTAATTTTCAATCATATAATTATTATAATGTTGCTTGTAAAAAGTGTTTGCTTGAGCCAGTGACAATAATTAAAGTATAATTAAACAGGTTAAAAGAAATTGTGATTGATGATTTAAAACTTTAAAATGTTCCTTTACTGACTAGAGCTCCTCAGCTGCAGGGTGCAGAGTTGCCAAATAGCAAAGTTATGAATAAGTTTACCTTATATCACATCTCTGTTTCGCTAGATTTTTGAATGTGTGTCATGTTTAATTTCCTCTCTTTCCACCAAAAACAGACCACCATCCATCACTGTACGAGCCAATAACGCAGTCAGCTTCTGCTGTGATTTTCAAACAGGCATGTGGGGAAGATTTCTGCCAGTGAGAGGTGACTGAGTGAGCAGAGTTGTACTGTAGCAATTAACTCAATCATAAATTACCAAACAAAATGATATATATCGCTATATTGTTTAATTAATCACATTTTAGAAATAAATGTGAACATATGTACTCGGATATGCTTTTCCAGCAGTATACACAGAAGTGAAAGATAACACCCAGACACATCAAGTACAATGAAGCAGATGGCAATTTTAAGTATTTTCTCACAAACTGCAAATCAGTAGGAGCTGCTTAACATTTGAGAGAACTCAATGAAAAATCCTTTTAAACGTACAATTGCAATCTGTTTGAACTGCTGTATGATTTTTATAAGTACAAGAAAGCAGCCCAGAATGTATTTTTAACCAAGTATTTAGGAAGTGTAGTGAGCACAGCAGTGACACTAAATAGTACAGAATTCTCTCATTATATCAGCACAGTACAAGATTATGACTCCAAACTTAACTATCGCCACTATCAATTAACTGCTCATAACAGACTCCATATTGGCTCAATGTCATGCTTTTGCTGTTTGTTTTTATGTGCTCTTGCCTGGAGGTTGATAGACAAGATGAGTTTTTTCTGAAGCCAAGACTTCACATAATGTCTTGGGGACCAACATTTATGAAAATCAAAGCTGAAAAGCTTTTCACTTCCAGGATGGCCCTCAATCCACTTATAATATTAATTTGGCTGAAGCCACGTTTGCATTTTGCAGTGGAAACAACAAGTTTGTTGACTGCTTGTAGCAGAGGCCTTAGCTCCTTTGGAGGCCTACTTTTCTCACCTCTGGCCTTGACTGTCTCAGTGTATTTCCTCATGCCTCTCCCTCTTGACTTTCAAGCTTGAAGAAAGTGCAGAGTTCCAGCACTTCCGCTTCTGCATATCTCTCCCCATACTCCTCTGGCCAATTGGAAGGCTGCAGGGTTTTGGTACTGGCAAGGAACTGCTGATATTTGTCTCCCAGAATTTGTTTTTTAATATCCTGGCTAGAAGTCTTGAACAGAGAATGGAGTGTCTGTTAATTGCTCCGTCATATCTCAGATTTGTTTGTTCTATGGTGTAGGTTTTTCTTGTTTCCTGTTTTACTTTGTAGTTGTATCCCCAGCGTTATAGTCTTGTTTTACTTCCTGTGCCTGTGTCACTGGTTGTTAGTTCCAGCCCTCCTGGTTTATTTAGTTGAGCTACTCCTTTCACTCATTCAGTGTTCTTGACGGTTTCACCAGTGTTCTACGGATGTCTCGTTTACCAAGCCTTGTCTTGTGTTTCCAGTGTTTTGTGGATTACACCTGTCTTGTTCTGTGTACTTTGTTTGGTTTTGGACTGCTTCACTGTTCACTGTTTTCACCATTCAAAAAACACCATTAATTTACTAGCTCCTCTAGTGTCTGCATCTGCCCAAAATCTCTGTTTCCCGTGATTATGCACATGCTAAACATAATAACAGAATGAACACACCAAATATGGACTTAGCGGACATGAAATTACTAAGATTTTAGAGTATGGTCCTGTAATTTTCAGAAGTTACACTTCTAAATTCCACAGATTTAAAACAATGTCTTGTTGTTGAAGACAATTCTTTCCAGTCATGGTTAACCCCTATGGTTGAACAGTTAGCTTGGATTTTACTAGCATGACTTTTCAAGCATGTTTTTGGATTTACCTTAGAACTCTGAGGCTAGCATCCAAGCCACTAGCCATCTGCCATCACATCTGCCAGACTGACTTCTGGCCTGCTAGTAACCAGTCAGGTAGCTCCTGCTTATCCATTGGCGGCCTGTCCAACACCAGCTCCTGGTTCCCCGTTGGTGCCTGACCGACACCTGTTCCTGGTTCCCTGTCGGCGGCCCAACGGCACTTGCTTCTGCTTATCCATTGGCAGCCTCTCCAACACCAGCTTCTGGTTTCACGTTAGCGCCTGACCGACACCTGTTCCTGGTTCTCCGTCAGCAACCCGGATGACAATTGTGACAATGGTGATTTGCACATCAGCTAGCTGCACCAAGTAGAGGCATCCGGCTGTAACCTTTTGTGGCTGCGTATTTTCTTACTGTCCAGCATTATTTTCACTCGGATCAGATTCTGGCTCAAACATTTACATATGAGAATGTGCCATTTGTGTTTATACTGTAGCTTGGGAAATAACAAACTGGTGTTTTTGATAATGTACACGGGAGCGTGCATGCAAACACCTGCGATTTAGCCACTTCCACCTCCCCAGGACACGCTTTAGGGTTTTGGCCATTCAGAAGACAGTGGGCTTTTGGGAAGGGCTTGTTTCAGACAGAGGCTGAAATGACGGCCTGCATGATTTGCCAGTCCAAGATAGAAAATAATTGTTTTGAACGTTGAATCATGTAAAGATAGCATACAGGAGCCACAGAACTACAATATAGGGCTGGAAATGCAATCCGCGAGTAAAAGCTTGGTGGTCTATGCGTAGTTACCATGGAAACAGCTACTCATTGAAAATGAATTACTAGGTGCGTAAATCGCTCCCCATCTAATAGACATTCAGTCAGCTGATCGGTACTCACTGCTGATGCTGCCGGCTGAGGTGCCAGAGATTTTTAATTACAACGGTGACCATATAACAGAGGAGATTATTGTTTTTTGCCTGCTGAGGCTCTGCTGTCCGCCAGTTCACCAACATACTCTCAGTTCAAGACAGTGTTCCTACATACCTTTAGACAAATAAATAACCCACATTTTTTGGTATACTGTTGATTTTTATTTATTTATTTAAAAGCATTTAAAATCAAAGAAAAACTGATGACAAAGAAAGGTTTATTATAAAATAAAAGACTAAATATATTAAGATGATACATGGCCAATTTTGAGATATTCGGACAGTATGAAACTTTCCTTCAGAGGACTTTTTAACTGACTGAAGACAAATCTGTTGACATTGTGCAGTAAGTTTTTTTTGATTAAAATTGTGGGAGCAACATTTTGTGGGAAGATTTGTAATATGAGCAAATAAACCAGAGATAAGAACACCATCACCAAATGAGTTTTAAAGGTTTCCAACATTTACATTACTAACATCTGGTTTGACAAACTGTTGCACAGTATGGTTAAAATATATATATATATTTTAAAACAACCACTATTTCAGCTACTGCTGCTTTGCAGTCAGACTCAGCACTGTTTAATTTAAGCATAATCTTTCATTAAAGAGTAATGACATTGCTGTCTACCATGTACCATTCTAGCGCATATGTGTGTCCTCGGCCAAGCCACGTCAGGCCAGGCCAGGCTGTTAATGGACTGACAGACAGGATGAAGAGGATAGAGGAGAGCAGAAATAAGAATCAAAAAAGGAGGGGAAGAGTTCAGGACAGGTGAAGCGTGAATAGGAGAAGAGGAAAGGACAGGAGCTGAAAAGAGGAGAGGCAAAAAAGACGATGAACAAGAGAAGTGTACCCATGCTGAGACAATTGGTCCCACCTGCAGGTAACTCAAACTGTGAATACCTGAATGAATTTGTCAGAGTATGTGTGTGTGTGTGTGTGTGTGTGTGTGTTTGTGTGTGTGTGTGTGTGAAATATTGAGCTAATTGGCATGTGTGTGTGTTTTCTGGATATATGTATTCTAGGCCAGTTTTAGGCAGTACATATTTGAATATCAGCGAAGCAATTCCAGAGAGATAAATAAAGAGACAATCTGTGAACCAGTGACCAGCAGAGGGTGAGAGGAGGAAGATGGAAGGAAACATACAGAGAGATTGGACTCAACAATGTAGAAGAAGAAGACCACACATAAAAAGAGGGATTGGTAGACAGGTGGGTATGTTGCTTTCTTCCCAGTGTGGCTCACAGCCTCAGTGCATCTCTGTATTGCTCTACCCTTATTTTCTTCTCTACAACATTTTTTGTTGCTGGCGTGATGCTCATTTCCTGCCTCATCTCGACACACTGAGTCAGTCCCTGCTGGTCTGTTCCACTGAATTACTTTGATCATCATTATTATTTGCAGAATGCTCGGCAATTTTCTCCCTGTAACCACAACACAACACAAATAGCCCAGGATGCTGGGTGGGCTCTTATCCCTTCTTTCCCAGAACACCACACTGATCATACTCACTCTCACACACACACTTTGTTTGCTGTTGCCTGTGATGTCTGTACTTTATGTTGTTGTTAGTCGTATCACCTTTTTGTACAGGGGTTTATCAGTTATTGTTTACAACTGCTTAATAACTTTGAGCTCTCACAAACCCTCACTCTTTGTTTTCTTTGTTGTCCTATGTGTAAAGTGGATTGTGACACTTCTCAGGCAAGTGGCGTTTTAAATAAATATGATTACTCAATATATTACCTTCAGTGTGTTTATGTGCGCGTGTCTCAGGGGGACAATTTAGCCTGAGCATAAAATCTAGCTGTTTAATTTATTGCTCACACAGCATCATGGTGCATGCTACAAAATACGAACACACACACACACACACACACACACACTGAATAAACAACAATGACACCCATGTTTCTTTAACATATACTGCAGCTGTACATTTTTAATGGGTTGACTTCATGTTGCATTATAAAAAAAACAAAACTTGAGAAGGAGGAAGTGCCTCAGAGGTCTTTAAACGGAATGGCTTTATGTCTGAAAGACTTAATACTGCATTTATGATGTGTTAAAAAAGTTGTTTTGATGTCATGAAGCTGTAACAAAGCACTAACTGAAAATCACAGTAAAAAGTTACTTTGTTTAAGATAGTAAGTTTGATTATGGGGTACTTTTAAAATGGTCTCTGAGTAGTTCAAATGATACAACAAAGTCATGAATGTGTTTTCAGATATATCAATACCAAACTGTGTGGATTTGGATTTTTACTGTTTTAGCATATAGGAAATTTTACTAGTGTCAGATTTAAAGAGGTGGTATTGTGCTTTTTGGCTTTCCCCTCTCCTTTATTGAATTAAATACATTTTCTGTGCATGTAATAAGTTTGCAAAGTGAAAAAGCCCAAAGCCCACCCCAAGGGGAGTTCCCATCTCCCACAGAAAACTCTACGCTCTGAACTGTCGTTTGTAGTCCAGCCATTTCCCTTTCATCCCTGTGACGTCATTGGGATGAAAGCTAAATGCACCTCATTAACACTCGCTAAGCGGCTAGTCTGACACACCCTCAAAAACACCGGTGGAAAAACACTGAACTGCAGCACACACCTCTTCTCTCCCTTCCAAACACTAGCTACCCTCCAGGCAGTCAATGGACATAAAGTTATGTGATGTAAAGACAGAGCTCAGTTAAAACTTTATGGATGAAAGATACATTTGTTACAGATTAATAACTCACTACTCTGAAACTCTTGCTCCAGTCCATGTTGCCAAGCTGATCGGCAACATATACAGCTGAACTGCAGCCGTGTTTGCCGGCTTCTGACCTGCCCTTCTCTGCTTCTGATTGGCTAGTAGTCCTTAACTAGGAATGTGCAACTCCAAACAAAGAGACATCATTTAGAGACAAGATGCATCACTCCATAGCTAAAACGAAGCGTTCAACACAGGGTGAAAAGAGAAGCTGCAGCAATGTGCAGAAAGACAAAAATGATGTTTTTTGAAAACTCAACAATGTAAACCTGTTCTGGTACAACCCCTAAATAGGATTTTGAACCTGTAATTAGCATAATACCACCTCTTTAAAAGTACTCATTATGCAGAGCACCCCCTTTAGGAGTATCACACATTATATCAATGAATTATTATGACAGATACATTTAGCAGTATGTTCATATCATTCTTTATAAGGTTTGCATCAATATACCTACTAACTAGGCCAGACACACTAATAACATTATTTAATCGTACAATATATAGACAATAGCTTGATAATTTTTGGTTTTCTTTTCCAGCATAACTTGTGCATAGCGCCTAAGTTTTATTCCACAGAACCTAAGCTGAATTAACAGAAAAAACTATGCTGACACATTTTTCTGTCTGTTTTGGTCAGGTTCTGTCCTCTTGTTGCCTGCTCTCTGTGTGGAGTTTCAGTGTGTGCGGCACACACGGTAGGTGTGGCTTGTGGGGCATGTTTGAGCTTCTCTCTCACCCTTTCTCTCTGAATCTCTGGATTCAGAGAGAAATGGATTTGCAGTACCAAGCTCTAGTCCATGGAGTTCTCCGTGTCTCCTAGATACCAAGTCGGACGGAAGTCCTAGATTCTGCACTGACTTCCGCAAGGTAAATGCGGTAACCATGCCAGATGCATATCCGTTGCCCCTCATTGACGACTGCATTGATGAAATTGGTCCTGCAATGTATGTCACTAAACTGGACATGTTAAAGGGATATTGGCAAGTTCTCTTAACACCACATTCCTCTGAAATCTCTGCATTTGTAACTCCTGACAATATACTCCTGCAATATACTGTCATGCCCTTTGGCATGTGTAATGCCCCTGCTACTTTTCAGAGACTGGTGAACAAAGTATTGGGCGGTATTTCAAACTGCAGATGCTTTGTCACGTGAACTGTAGTTGTTCCGAACATGTTTGGATTTAGAAGGGTGGGGGTGTTACATGCCAAGCAGGCCTGTTTTTGTTTTGTTTTCCTCCCCCACTAATTTCTCCTCAGGTGTTGAATGGGTGACTGGCTCACACCTGTGCAGCCTGGCTGAGCTGCACATTGGCCAAAGGAGGTTGGAGCTGGCCAACCAGGATGGAACATGCGAAATAAAAGGAGCACCCTAGAAGAGTTTGGTCTCTCACCCCATGCAATCAGCCTTGTTTGTAGCAGCAGTGTACCACAGCTCTTTGTTACACATTGTAGTTTGTTGAATAAACTTTCATCTGCTGAGTTCTTCGTATCGGCACTTCTTTTATGTTGCACCCCTCGAGCCGGGGTTGTAACACAGTTATGTTCCTATAGCTTCTAAATATGCAAATAGTTCAGTTGATATTGTTAATATTTTAAGAGTTTGTTTGCTCTTCTCCCTCCCTATTTACTGTAGTGAGTTTGTGGTTATTTGGCTAAAGATTTCTATCTACCTTATCTCTCCCTTGCTGCAACCCCTATTCTTTAAGTGATGAAAATAAATGGTGTTATTATTACAATAATATTCCAGCACTGTTGAGTTCAGAAATTATTCAAATACACAGACTGTATTATAAAAATTGTATTGACAATATGTAACAATCTATATTCATAATCTGGTATAAAAACTCATAAAACAAGCAATGGAATCATTATTATAAGTGCTATGACATTGGAGGCATCACTGACTGATTAACCAACAAGTCTGGGAGTGGGCAGGTGGTGCTCTGGCCCATGTGACTAAAAAGCAGGCAATAGAGAGTCTAAACTGTTAGCACTGAACAGTAGCTTTTCTTTCCTGAGCCCTAAGTGCTCAGATGTATCATTTACCCACACAAAAAAACAAATGTCTTGTCCCAGAAAGGATTCAGATTATGTGCTTTATGTGGATATTAGATACAGGGAATCAATAATCAGTGAAGTAACTCATGCTACAGTGGGAATTGTACCAAAAACTAAGATTCTTATCCATAGGCCATAATTGGTGGCTGAATGTGCTGATGAGAAAAGAACCAAATAGTACAGAAATATGTGCTCTCTATCTATGTTGTAACCACTAAAAGAATGACAGAGACTGGTTGGCATATGAGAAAAAGCTGAGATTGGGTCTCACGGTAGCTTTTAAGGAGGTAGTCTGCTCTTAGGAAAAAGCTTTGCTAGTAGAAGTGGTAAGGAACAAGTACCAGCTTACAAAGTGTGCTGTCTCAAGCAGGTCTTTGGCTGGGTGAGAAGGGTCATGGGAATCTGTTCTACACTTTTCTTAACACTTTGCAGGTCTTTGATAGAGAGAGGCAACCAGCTGCTGACCCTCTCAGCAGGACAGATGACACTGCAGATATTTTAAGGGTTAGACAGGAGCAAAACCAGACAGTGATTGACTTTGTGCTGATGCTTGTAAAAACAGATCTGTAGAATTGGATAAGTATTAGTTATAACACATGTAGTGTTTTCAGCTGTGACAGAAAAAAAGCCCTCAAATGTGCTTTTCTTATTGGTGGATGGTGAGCAGAATTTTTTGGTGTGCTGGATATAATGATCCTCTGGAACTTTAACAACTCTCCCATGCTCACTGCTGTGCCTATTATTTTATAATAATGTGACATTTTATTGATCAGCATACGGCCCCTCTGCCCCTCACCTCCACTGGGGTCAGAGCATCGGACTGAAAAACAGCTCTCTCTGTTTGAGTGATGTCTTTCCAACAACTGAGCCACCCTGGTGCCTGTAATATCCAGGGGGGGATGAGTAGGCGAGTGTCTGTTAAAGTGTGAGACCTGAATCTCTATTGTTTGCCGCACATTAAGCTCCAATTTGTTTGTCTGCACTCGACGATGACTGCCAGCTGACCCATCTCGCATCGATGCCAGTTTGGTGTCATCAGCGCTTTGACAGAGGGGGCACTGGAGGGGCCATCAATTGTGTGAGGAGCATAGAGGAGGGGGAGTGTGCACATAGCCCTATGATACACCTGGGCCCATAACCAGGACACAAACACACATACACAAACATGCAATAAATTTTCCCCAGGAAGCGGTATAACCAGAAAACTCATCATTTGAAGAGTACTTAGTTACCATGGCGATGTGCACTGTAGCCCGGCTGAGGGGCTCAATGGGAAATGAATGATTAGTGCGTGAGGGTGGATGTTTGTCCAGAGGGGATATTGATGAGAAGCGTGCATGTGCGCCACATTGAGGTTGTATGTGAGCGTTTGTCAAATATAAAGCCATAGGGAAAAAGAGGAAGAGGGCAGGACAGGCAATAAAGAAAGTGATACCACATGGCAAGACGTGTCAGGTCTGAGAAACAACAGATTGTCCACTTAAGACTGTGGGGGGGGGGGTAATTGCCTCTCTGCTGTGTGTTAGTGTGTTTATGCGGCAGTATACAATATTTGTGCTAAGTGAGTTTGCACCTGGGAGTGTTTACGTGGTTGAGTGTGTGTTTGACGCTGCCTGCATCCAAAATGCGACATATCAAGACCCAGATGAGGCCAGATAGATGGTGACAAAGAAAAAAAACGTTTGCAAAATAATTTTAGGTTTGGTAGAATGTCTACAATGTGTTAGTGAGCTCAGGCTCATTATAACACCCCTGCTGTTGTTAGAGAGTAAATTGGGCAGGAGCTGTCCAGGAAATGCAGTGTTCCTATTAACAAGCACACATCAAATTTCTGAGCAAGATTGCAGAAGAAGGAGTTTGGAGATGCAAAAGAGCTTAAATATCGTTTACCAATATATTTACCAACATTAAAAAAAAAGATATTTGCTTATATCACTTA
>NW_024040817.1:16231608-16275109 GCF_014851395.1 Micropterus salmoides
TATGTGTCTCTGTATGTGTTTGTGTGTGTGTGTGTGTGTGTGAATATGAATGTCTGACATGGGTGTCTTTGCATATAGATGTGTCTGCACCTTTCTACCTCTCTCTTCATTCCACTCATTCTTTGCGTGTGTCAATGTGTGTGTGTGTGAGATTACTCAACCCCCCCCAGGGAGATACAATGTCATAGGTCACACCCTTAACACCTCTGCTCTATTCTCTCTTCCCCTCCATGTTAACACAGGTTTAGAGGCCCTCAATTTAGAGGAGATAACAAGCACAGGTCAATTAAGAGGGGAGATAACAAGGCAAAGTGTGATAGAGAGACAACACCGGGGGGCAGCTTCTCACATTAATGAGCCATCGGAGAGAGAGAGACAGGAAGAGAGTGAGATGGGGAAGAAATGTTTGCTACAGATTCAAACCTTCCATCATACAGTTACTGCACACATAAATTATTACAGTCTGGTATGCAAAATATTTTAAGAGTTGATATTTGGCGTCTAGGCTCTGAAATGAAAACAAAATTTAAAAAAATTGTACCTAGGAGACAAAGATACGCTTTCTAGGACAATTCTGGGAAAGTAGAGAAACAAATTTTAATTGTTAGATGTTCAAATTAAAAAATGTGAGGTGGCACTGGCAAGAGTGCTATGCGACGTCCCATGCACAAATCACTCATAGAGAGTGTTTTAACTTTTAACTACTTTTCAGACCCTCTTAGCAACTTGCGACAGCTTTATCTATTCAGACCATCAGTCTCTGCCAACAGCGCCGGGGTCTCTTCCTCTCCTTTTGCTCTGTGTGTGTGTGTGTGTGTGTGTGTGTGTAAATTTCCATTGCTGTATTGCTATCAGAAATAGGTTTGCATTTGCACTGCAGTTTGCTGTGAAGCATTTATTGATCAAACAGTTAGAAATAAACAAGAAACATTAAGTCAACCAACAACTTAAAGAATACAGTAATGAAAACTGATTGCCAGAGTTGCGTAGTAATGAGTTACATTTACTTCGTTACATGTACTCAGGTAACCTTTTTAAGTAAATTGTACTTGAGTAGTTTTAATACATCATACTCTTACTTGAGAAGTTTAGTAGAGGAAAATCATTACTTTTACTCCATCACATTTGGATACATTCATTGCACTACTTCGCTACTTATTTGTTTAGACTATTTACTGTAGTCAAGCATCCACATGACTTGCCGACAGAATAATGGGTAAAGCTACAGCATGGCAGCATGGCTTTCAAATAGCACTAGCAGCTAATATTTAGGCTAGATTAAAATTTAAAGCATGACTGATACATTGTTTCAACCACAGATAATCTTCCTCAGGTTAACGTGAAGAAGTGAACACACCTGTATTTACTAGGCAATAAATTATGGAACATCACAGAATCATCTACTAATTTGATTTGTTTGCCAAATCATAATGTAATGTCTGGGACAACAAGACAATCATTAAAATTTAAAAACATCTTTACTGTTGGAATACCAACAGACTATAACATTAATGCACTATTTTGTAATCACACTTGATGGATACACACTGGAAATATTGTCCTGGTATGTCTGTGTATGTGTTTGTATGAGGCAGGTTATCTAATCAAGAGATAATGGCTTGTCATTTCATCACAAATAAATACAAATAAATAAGATTACGTTCACATCTTTACCTATACCTGAGGAAGACCATCTGAAATAATTCTAGTCACATCCACATCAAATAAAAGAATAGGGGAATATGACCCATTGTTTTTTTTTCTTACGTTACTCACTAAGTTACTCATTACTCAAGTATTTGTTTAAATCTCAACTTAAACATTAATTTAATCAAATCAAATATAAAACCAAAGCTATTTAACTCTGCCAGGGCATTACCTTTTATAGCTTATAAAGTTACCATCAGAGTCCACGATCATAACAACAGGCACCTTATGAGCAACAGGTTAACATATATAAATCTGTTTTCTTGATTTATTTTCTCTGAGCACAGAAGCCGTTGCCATGGTTACTATCCATAGAGCGCCTGCTGTTTATTCGCGGAGCGCTTGTCTCATGTTCACCTGAAGAGCGCCAAGCAATCCTGTGGGGCCAAGTGACTATGTTGTGATTTTAAGAACGTTCCCAAGACCGACATCTTCCCCAATACTAATCAACATGCAGTGTGTAGCTATCTACTTTTCTATCGCATTTGATTGCTTGTCTTGCTTTAGTTTATCTACTTCTCCCACATGCTGCATCCCTCGTAGTCTGCCGAAACCTCCCTCCGCTGCTTGTTTGGGTGGGTGTTTTGCAGCATCAACATCCCACCCCTCTTGTAACCCATGGTTTGACTGTACGTGTATTCAGAGCCAGTGAGCAACGGACTTTCAAAATAATAATAGCAATAAAAACTGCGTTAACGTGCGATAAAATAATTGTTGGCTTTACTTAATAATAAGTAAATATAATAACGTGTTAACGCGCCCAGTCCTAGTTAATAGCAAACTGTTTAAACTAGGCTAAGCTAAGATTTAGTTGGAGACGATGCTGCTGCTGCTGCTGTATGGCTGTATTCCAGCAGCCTCCTGCTTAAGCTATGTTTTCATCTGTAGTAGTCTAACATTTAGTTATTTACCACACTAACCGTGAATATTCAGGTATTGTATATGCTTTAAATCAGATTTGGATTCATATTTTTATTTGTTTTGCAACCTGCTACACAACAGATTTTCAACATTTTGCTGTATCTTTTGGTATGTGAAAGCGTGATTTTTTTACCCCAAAAGGGAACATGTCCTTGGTGTTTGCCGCTTGATAACGTGATGCAGTCTGACATACAGAAGACAAAAATGTCAGCTTAGTTGAACTTACCTCACACTAGAGTGAAGTTGCATCATGTTTTGAAAAGGGAAAGAAAGACAGCTGAAGGCAGACAAATAGACAAATAAATAGATTATACGAGGTGTTGCATTGCACTGTGCCACAGAGAGCACTGCCCTGCTTTTGATTCAGTACCTTGCATACAGTGAAGGTTCCCATATAACCAATTCTATATGACCAACAATCCCACAGCACAAACAACAAAGAAAGCAGTTCTGTCTTTTGAAGTATGCCACATCGATTGTCTGATCACATGTAATAACATATTGCTCCCAAGCTGTCCTTGCACTGACATCTGTATCAGTCTTTATCTTTTAGCTTTACTGAGCTGTCTGGTGTGCATTTCATGCTGGCCTCTCAAAGCCGTTGGACATTGACTGTGTGTAAAATCAGATTCCTCCCATCTCAAACATCCATGAAAATTGCCACATTTGATGACAACGATCCAATGTAACGGCCTGATGAAGAGTATCAGTGTCAAGTGACATTTTCACTGAAACATATCAGTCAAACACAGCGCACTGAGCACAAGATCTCTCCAGCTGTCAAGACTCGGATGAGATTTACTTTGAACACATTATCAAGTTTTCAAATTACTGCCACTTTAAAGCGATATAGCTTAATATCAAGACTCTGCGTGACCAATCAGCACAACATTTGTTGAGTGGCTATTAGAGCTGCTCTTCTACTGTGTGCCAATTTGGGGGAAAAAACTGGCAGTGTGATTATGTCTAAACTGGTAGTGAGCTTTCCAATGCCCCCATATTGTTATTCTGGCCTAAAATCGAGGGTTGGCATAGTAACACTCATGGAGGTAGCAGATTTAGCAACCTCACCAAAACATGTAGTACAGTAATTGTCTTTTTCATCAGTGGGTGGTATTTTTAAAATTAGTTTTGTGCACAGTTTGGTTCAGTAAACCTACAGTTAGGCACATGGACATCCTGCTTTATGGTGTGCAAAAATCTACATAATGTTGATGCTGTACAGTCGAACCAATGTGTGTATGTTCAGGTAACACCATAATGATAAATTGAAGTGTAAGACATCAACCAGTAAATCAAGGTTATGAAAGTGGTTTCAAATAAAATCGTAGGTTCTAGGTTGATTTCTCATTTTCCATTTGTAATCGTATTCATACACTGAAAAAGTTTGTTCTTTATAAATCACCATTGTACCCAGATAACAGGTGTTGAAGTCAGGTGATAAGGAACTCCAATTGTATCTGTCATAGAAAGCACTGTATTCAAGTATGCCTAAAAAAGGGGCAATGGATGGCAATGTGGGTCTGTCAATCAGTCCACAACTTTGGACCAGACTCAAATATGTATTGGATGGATTAAGATGAAACTTTGTACATATATGTATTGGCCCCAAAGGATAAATCCTATTGACCTATTGACTTCTTCTAGCTCCAGCATGACATTCAAATGAGTGATTTTGTGTGAAATCTCTTTAGTAGTGCAAGTATTGGATACTGTGCCCTTTCCTTTGGCACAACATTTTGTTGAACTTCCATACCCAAATAAAATCAATTCTGTCTCAATATTATTGTAGGCATGTGTATGGGTAGTAAAAAAATCTTAGTGACCGTCAGATTTGTAATGTTAGCCACCACGCCTCTCGAATTGTCCTTTTAAGCACTTTGGTGTTAGTAGTTTCATGATTTAAATGTTCATACAGGGTTTATGAAGCCAGCTTGTGTTCGTCAGCTAATACATCAGAAACAGTGAAATTCAGACCTCATTATCTCTGCTGTTTCAAAAAGGCCATTTCACCATGCCAATTGAACTGTTCAGATATCACGAATCCCTAAAATAATTAATATTCAGATTTAAGCCTTTTTAGCCTTAAAAGCTCAATTTCCACTGTTCAGATTTCAAAGCAACTATCAAAACATCCAGGTGTGGTTTCTAGGGCCTTCTGGAGTCATTTATTTCTGGGTTTTTACAATTTTCAGATGATTTCATGTGTAATTACCTTGAAACAAGGCTGAGCATTTCACAAGTATTCCTCTAAAGAAAACAGGGAACGACAGAGTACTGGCTGCAGGTCTGAGACTTACAAAAATGCTGCTTCTGATTGGTGCATACTCAGTAATTTGGCCAGACTTGTTGAGATCAGAACAGAAAATTGATCTCGGACGGAAGAAGGTCAAGGTGAGAAACGTGTATGAGAAAAGATAATTGCGAATATTGAATCTGTTAACTGGTTGCCCGTCAGATTGATCACATGACTCATTAGTCAAAGAAAAGCTACTCTCAAACGTTGTCTACTTAATCAACTGAGTCAGGGTAGTGGTGAAGGGATTGTTCAAATAGGCCGATGGTTTGCGAAGTGATTTCATGGTACCTAGGAAAAGTGTTTTTAACTATTACAAAAATACAGTTATTTATTTTGATACATGGCATGTCTGTTTTTTTGTTTATTTTGATGTACTTAAATTTAGAGCAGTGGTCAGCAATAGGCAGCCAGATTGCTTTGATAGAAGAAAAATTAAAAATGACTTCACTTCCTCTTTAGTGATTGTGTCTCCAAAATAAAAGTGAGAACGTTTTTTGCAGCAATGCTTCATGTTGAGTTTATTCAGAGCTTTTACTTTGAAAAGTTCTGAAGGACAATGTCACACCTCTGAAAAAGCCGTCAGTAAACGTGTAATTGGATTCCCCTGAATTTCCTCAGGGAAATGAAAATTAGTGTTCATATGTATGATCAAACGCCGGGACGCACACACACTGCAGGCTAATCAATTTATTTAACAAGGGAGAAAAAAAAGTCTGCAGGATTTTAGGGTTGATCATACAATTCCTCCAATACAACAATAACAGATTGTGTGTCAAATTGAGATTTAAATCTTGGAGACATACATAAGACAGACAGAAAAAGAGTTCATATATGTCCTTGTGTGTTGTTGCTCCCTGAGTTGTTACTGTGACACATTTTAACATATGCTGCAATGGCACATTTGAGGCAATGCGGAAAAAAATATTAGGACTATGATGCATCACCTGATCAGATCTACTTATTAGCTCAAGAGACCTAAGGAGACCTGTGGCAATTAATCAGGACTTGACTCAGGTCCCAGGTGAGATCTCATGTAAAGGGACTTGTGTGGAGCCTCTAGTTCCAGGTCATGTCTGGGAGCTTCCACATCACTCTGTCCTGCTCCTGCCATGATTTACGCATAACCACAGGTCGCTTCCCTTCCTGTGTATGACATCTTTGACTCATCTATAGACAGCTACCACATAGGTTTTGGCAGAGACAGAGCTAGGTCCTATGGACTTAATGACAACTGGGGAATTGCCTCTGCTGGAGTCTTCCTCCACCTTTGTGGTATACCACCTTTTGGCCAACCATCATCTTTTACCTGCCATTAAGACAAAAGTCTCTCCAGAGAAACTCTCATATTTTCACCTGAAAACAGAAACCAAAAAAACATCACACTTTTACATACACTGAGGACTCCAGGCCATCTTTACACACAAAGCAAATGTGTTCATGTAATATTTCACATATGAAATGTCCAAAAACTACGGTGGCCCAGAGATGTCAGGCCAAATACAAAAGCCACAACACAAATACAAAAGTCACTAATAGATTTTGTATTTGGCCTGACACATCTGGGCCACCGTAAAAAACAACATGTACTGTACGTTTATGTGAATATTTTACATGTGAAATAATATTTCATATATGACAAATTCACTTGTACTTTTTTGCATCGGAATACACACACACAGTAAAAAATTAAAAATCTTTGTGTGTCTTGTGCACACACATGCTTGATGACCTATATAGCTGCCTACCAGTATGGAGAAATTCCACTGAGTTGGGATCTTTGAAGTTAACTCTGCTCGGCTCACATTGCATTCAGCTGTCATTCTGGATAATTCACACATGCAAACACACACACAAACAAACAAACAGCATAAATAGGTAGAAATCACACAATGTACATTCACATAGTGGACCAGCAGACACATTTTACTGTAGATCAAGACAAGGTGCATTGTTATTGCGTGAGAGACTACTGAGGCAGTCAAATTGGCAGGAGATGGAACATTTATCAATTCCATTTTCTCGTTTGCAAGGGGAAAACACCCATTAAAGCATACACACAGAAATGTGTAATACAGCACACATAAAAGCTAAGTCCTCACTTACTAATGCTACTGTAACAACACTTGAAAATATGGATTATCATTACTTTGCTAATGTCGTGACTTAATAAGAGACAGTGAGACCACATAGATGGTGCCAAAATCACAAGAGAGTTACATTAACAAAGCCTGTGGATTGCATCAAAGTTTTAAGTCACCTGAAAGCTAATTGTCACCACTAGACTATCTGGTCCAGAGGACTGGAAAAAATTTTTGTAAAAGTTCAACAAATAGGACAGGAACTCATCATAGCAACGCCAACAAGAGTTAAATGTTTGACAGCCTAGTAACCAGCATTACGTACAAACAGCATGCTGAATCTTGTCCTTGGAACAGGAGGAGGTGAAGCCATATCCGATAACTTTGGGGCATGATGAAAGCTTGGACGAGGGTTTACTGTGGGGACTGATTAACAATGAGCTTCCTCTGTCGCCACTGGAACAACATTCTGTTGGGTTGTCTTCATTAGTAAGTATTCTCATCTGACTGGAGGGTATTCATGTTGGCTTTCAATAGAAAGCTAAATTGTTTCACTTATTTATATTTCTTTATGTTCACATATGCCAAGGACAGTGCCATAAGTACAGAGTTTTGGCAGGTTGTCATTCCCCCTAACCGTATCAACAAACATGTGTGTCTAACTGTAGTATGTCTCGAGATGCTAAGGCAAAGGCTATGAGGGCATCGAAAGAGATACATTTATTCACCAAAATATCTTTTAAATTTCCTCCTCTGGACAGTGTGAATGTGTACACAACATTTAATGCATCTCCATTCCTTAGTTGGTCTCCACTCTCTGGCAGAAATAAAAGCCAAATATACATAAGCACTACAATGTCTCAAGCTCACAACCGTATGTAGGTATATTCCCATTTTCCATTTTGTAAACTACTAATTTAAATAAAACTAAACAATAAAGGACCACTTTTGTTTACTCAGTACAGTTCATCAACTTTAATTAGTGGATACCTGGGAGGTCATGTGTGGTGAGAATAAGTAAGCTCTCATAAGAAGACACAACAGGGAGTAGACCAAATCTGGACATCTCAATAAATGTTTTATGAGAGAATGTTTTGCTACTGCAGTGCACACCTAATGGACAAAAACACAAACAAGTCATTCCAAACAATTCTTAGTGGGGTTGGGCCAATATAAAAATTTCCAGCTGGTTCGATATTAAAACGTACAATGTGTAAGATATGGCCAGAATTTAAGTTTAATACATTCAAAAAATGAACTAAAATGAACTAACTGGCATTATTTCAAAGTTGTCTATGTATTGTGTTGCAGACTTAAGTTACTGAAGTGAGCATGTTAACCAGCTCCTGCTCCTGGGTCAGCCCCAGATCCCGAGCTAATTGGAGACTCTTGGACATCCAGCTCTCTGGCTTCTTTTTTGTTGGACCTTCCTTTGGAGCCAGAGAGCAACCAAACTGTTAGCATTCAGCCAGCTAGCCTGTCGGCAAGATCTGGACCAGCCAGTTTCTTGTCAGCCCTCGCCCCAGAACCACTCTCAGCAAAGCCTTCCAGAAGGAGACGTGGTTCTCTGCTGTCCAGCTTCACCGAGTCATCGCTACCCAGTTCATTCCAGTCGTCCTGACCACTGACCAGCTCCTCGTCCTCATTGCACGTGTCCCATGTGACTCAGCTGCTTCTGAGTGGAATGTAATGAGAGCCCATGAATGCGAGTGTAGTGGCAAAACAATCGGGACAACTGAGTGACTCATCGTGTTTTTATTTGTCTCAACAACCATTACCAACTTCAGTCACTAATAGGGTACCGCAGACAGTGATCCGAGCCCAGACATTAACACTTTAATTGGCGCAGCTTTTCTAGCCTTTACGGTACTGGTTTGGGGGCCCAGGAAACTCACAGACCAATTTTATGTGTTGTAAATGCTACTCATCTAATCAAATCTGTGCATTTTGATAAGCAATGCAACTCGAAGCAGTGCGTGAGATACATACATGGGAGAGACGAGAGACAGTCGGAAAAATAAGTTATTCAGAAGAAAGTAATTTCACGAGATGGTGTGAGACAAACATATTATGTTAATCACATTGTCATATTGCTTTTTACTAATGCGATACAAGTTGGATTTAGCACTTTTGGCACATACGTATTGCTAAAGTAAGCTACTTTTTCAGTTGGTTTGCTTGAAATCAAACCAGTTTAATCTTGTACACTGGACCGGACTGGCAAAACCAGAAACCGACCCAATCCTAATTCTCAGTATTACAAGGTCCATAAAGACGAGAAAGATGAAATTAGTTTCCAAGATCAAAAGAAACAGAATGATTAAAGGAAAAACAGACTGAATGATAAAAAGATTTGGTTCGTAGGATCAGCTGAGATCAGTCGTTATAGAAATTAACACTGAAAGTCCATCAGATTTAAAGAGCCTTATCTCCATAACAGTCAAGTTCATCATCAAAACACACTTTACAGGGCTCCAGGGTCGTGCAGAGACCTTCGGAAGGGCAGGTGCTCAAAGTATAAAAAGGGCACATGGAACAAGGATTTAAATAGGACTCTTCTCATACTATTGACATAGAAATATATTGTTATGTATTCCTTGTTGACACACATATACAGATGCTTCTGTATCGATACATCAACAAATGCTGAGATGCAAAAAGAAACAGGGAATACCCAACTCTAGCTTTAAAAACACTGTGGGATGACATAACTTACAGGAAACAGTTGCTGTTGAGGGGTTGCTATGGATGTGGCTGCTGCTGCTGTTGTGTTGTTGCTGATACTACTGGAGGTGATCTGTAACTACAGATATTAAAACAACTATAGGATATATATTAGCTGATTAAACAATTATGTGATTTTTGAGTGTTTGGGACTAGCTCACAGTGACTGACCTGCTGTAATACTGCAACCACTATCCAAGGCTGACTGCTAGTGAGACGCTCACAGAGCTGCACACCAAGAGCTGGTAGAGGAAATAAGATACCAGATTTTAAAAAAAGAGTGGGAAATAAAATGAGAAGGAAACATTAATGGGGAAAGGATGAGGGTGGCCATGGCAGGCTTAAGAGTGAGACAAACAAATCTATAGACAGAGGTGTGTGTGTCTGTGTTGCTTGCTTGTGTTTCTACAGTATGCAAAATTATGATAATGATTTTATATATTGCATTGTGAATCTGAGATATATTTGGATTTTTATTGACTATATGTCTGATCATTTATCTAAATAAATAAACTAGCCTTAATCTTTTATAATATTCCTGACATCAAAGTAAAGAGTGAAGAAGAAATGGCCCTATTAGATTTCAGAAAAATGTATGAAATGTTTTTGAATCTGGTATCTTATTTCCTCTAACTGCAACTCTTAGTGTGCAGCTCTGTGAGCGTCTCCCTAGCAGTCAGCCTTGGCAGATGCTGCAGTATTACAGCCAGTCAGTCCCAAACACTCAACAATCTTTACATCTTTTCATGTCACATAGTTGTTAAATCAGCTAATATATATCCTATGTTTGTTTTAACAATTCATACATTTTTCTGACATCTTAGAGGGCCATTTCTTCTTCAGTCTTTACTTTGATGTCAGTAATATTTTTTTTACATTGGCACTGACACTTTTATATGTACTTCCAGTTATTGAGTTTTTATTGTAGTTGAGCTGTTGTAAACACTACTGTTGCTGTCAAAATGTAAATATATTCAATACTGTTTTTAAAAAGGGCTGAAGTAGGCTGTAAGACGGAGGAATAGGCTTAGAATTTTACCAGTGTTGTTATACTTATTTCAAGGCACAAGGCTCTTATTAAGTCACTGTAATAATCCTAGTTCAAGTGAAAAGATTTTAGTCAAATTACATAGAAAAGATCAGACCTCTCGACGCCTGTGAAACTTTTCTCCCCCAAACAGAACGAAGTGAACAGAGCACCTTTGTTTATAGTGTAGAAGTAACATTATCTGTCAGCGTGTCGGCATGTCAGCCGATAGCTGATATTACTTCTAGAGGCAGGCGACACACAGCAATATACACAACAATTGTGCATGCCCTCCTTTGCAACAATCCACAACAAGCACATTGTAGCAAACCCCTCTTACCGGCGGAATCGAAAGGTGTCCTGTAGGCAGTGTTGCTGAATCACTAACAGTGTCTGAACGGGAGGGCTCGTCATGGATGAGGTCATTGGGTGAAAGTTCATCAATTGGGTCATTTTATTTACTGTGAAATTATTATTAATTCGTTTTACTGATAGTTTGATCGGGCAGGCCTTCACAAAAGGGCCTTTACAACTTTTAAAATAAATAAAATGAAGGAAATTTTGCATTTGAAAAGAGGGCACTTTGGGCAGCAAAGGGCAAAAGGGCAGGTGCTCAAGCACCCATTGCACCCCCCTCTGCACGTGTCTGCAGGGCTCACACAAGTTATCAAGAATAGTGCTCACAGAACATCTTGATTGGACCAAATATCATCTAATTGTATACTGCACAAAACCTCAAGGTTATATAGCCCACAAAATATGGTCATAATTTGCTTTTGTCCATTAATGCAAGGTCAGTAAAACCTAAAACAGACCTACAGAATACAAGTGGAACCATGGTTTGTCTGCTTTATTACAATTTCAACTTGGTTTGCCAAAAGAAAATAAAACAGTTATTATGTTATTCTATTAAAAGTAGATGAGGACTATAAAACTATAGCAATTTACAATTCCAGAACAAGAAGGTAATGGGATTATTGTGTTTAACAGCATCAACTTTGAAGCATTGTTGTTTCTGGTGGTTCACTTCCACATATTTCTAATAATGTCTAACAGTCTTTATACAAAAAAACAAACAAAAATAGTAAACCTTTTAAGGCTTTCAGTCTTCTGATCATCCGTTTACCTGGTAGAGTCCACTGAATAATACAGATGTACCTTACTGACCAGGAGGACCACCTACTCTAAACCAACCCTTTAAACACACCTTCACAACCCTACACAGGCCAGGGTGCAATACAGCCCTCTTTTAGCCCTGCACTTTTATTTACAGATTCTCGCAACTCCCAACTGAAATTTGCACAAAGATACACATCACATTGTCCCATTTTCAAAATAAGGTGTTAACACAATGTATATACAGTGTGAAAAAAATGTTACATGTGTCTAGGGAAATTACTTTATTCTTTAATTTTGGTTTCCTGGCAACGACTAGGCTATCACATTTGAGTTCAGGATAACTCTGACTACATAAAGATTTGAAATTAAGCATTTTTATTGTATCAAATGTGAGATTGAAGTACTGCAGTTGTACATTGAAATACCTTCCTTTCTGATAGGAAGTTGTTGCATGACTACATTGTTTTAATAAATTTATGAGAATTAATACCAAATTATGAATTTTAATATTCAGAAAATATTAATTCATAAATCTCTCGCGGGGCACCACCCGATATTCCGTTCGTTCAGGGTCTCGGGATTCCCTGAGTATGGCTAATAATTAGACAGTTATTCACTAGTGATCAGTTAGTTAACAATCGCTCAATTATCTTAAATCAGTCAGTCAGTCTCATATCGAAGGGGTAAATTCTCGTGGCAGGGACTTGGAGATAGGCAATACACACAATTCCTTTGGTTACAGTGAAATTTATTAACTAATTAAGGTGATATAAAAATGCGGTTAAAATATACATCCAAGAAATAAACAATGGCTAAACAATGAGAATGTGGGTTTCTATTGTGGGGAGGATTTGACTCATACGGGCAGCTAATGAACGCGAGCTTTGAGTTTTAAGAGCTAAAGATAATCTATTAACAACTATTGGACATCACTGATCACAGAATGTAGGGTTTTGGTCTTACTGGATGTCGTTTCTCCCAGCCGGTTACTGTTAAACGGCCCCACACTGGCTGAGTTCCGTGCGTTCTCGGTTAGGACAGCTTAAAGCCGTCGGCCAGTTGCTTTCTCTGCCAGGGAATTGCTCCGGAGGTCCATTTTTTGTCGGCTTGATGAAGAAACTCGCAGTGGGGTCCTTTCCAACCCTCGGGTCAGAGGTTTGGTCTTCCTTTGTTACTGGTTGGTTACCGGGCTGGTCTTGGGAAGGTGGAAGTTTGATTTAATGCATTTCAGTTCTTCTGAATAGCTCTCGTGTTGCACACACTTTATGATGACATTCTCTGCTTTTGCAATGTCCGCAGCTGACAAACCATTATTGCACATGTGCCAGCCAACGCAACCTTGATTGCCTGATGAGATTGTGAAGCATTGAGCAATGTGGCAGAGGCGGGCCACAGCTTTGGTGAGTGAGCTCCAACTAGAAAAATTATCAAACCTTTTTGAACCCAGCTGATCTTCAGTAATTTGTGTGATGAGGGATGTTACCTTGGAACGAATCTCAATATCAGACTCTGGATCTATGAGGTCATATGCCATCTGATCTTCAGTGTTGACCTCTGAACTTGCTGGCTTGGTTAGGAAAGCTGGTCCAGTCAGCCATGTAGATCCTGCAAGCTCAGCAGCTGGAATGGCCCGGGACCCATGATCTGCTGGGTTTAGTCCAGAGGGAACATAACTCCACTGCTCTGGCCGTGTTGACTGCCGAATACGTTGCACACGATTATTCACGTAAACGTAAAATCTTCTTGTCTCATTGTGTATGTATCCCAACACAACTTGGCTGTCGGTGTAGAATTTTACTGCATTCACTTTCACATCAATCTCTCTGACGACTAGTGCAATCTCGACCGCCAATACAGCTGCACACAACTCTAACCTGGGGATTGTCAGCTCAGGCTGGGGAGCTAGTTTGGATTTACCAAAGACAAAGCCTATCTCACTATGACCATGCTCACTTGTAACCTTCAGGTAAGCCACTGCTGATATTGCTTTGACAGAGGCATCAGAAAAGACACACAGTTCTGCGTGCTGTGCCTCTGAAGTGGGGAAAGTTGCATATGTGCGTGGGATATGTACCTCTTTTAGTGCTTTTAGAGATTCATGCCATCTTCTCCAATCTTCAAATTTGGCCTCAGGAAGACATGTATCCCACTCTGTATCTTCCGTCGAAAACTCTCTCAGGAGCAGTCTGCCTTCAATGGTGACAGGAGCCAAGAAACCCAGAGGATCAAACAGACTGTTAACTGTTGACAGGACGCCTCTGCGTGTGAATGGCTTTTGACTCTCAGGGACATGAAAAGTGAAGGTGTCGGACATAATGTTCCAGCTGACCCCAAGGATACGTTGCATTGGTAAGTCGTCTTCAGAGAGGTTGAGATCTTTGATGTCGCTTGCTCTTTCCTCTGCAGGAAAAGCATCCATCACTCCTGTTCGATTTGAGGCTATCTTGTGCAGCACTATGTTTGACTCCGCCAACATTTGCTGTGTCCGACGCAGAACATCAATGGCCTCAGCTTCGGTTGCGAACGATCGAAGACCATCATCCACGTAAAAATCCCTCTCAACAAAGTGTCTTGTATCGCTCCCATACTCACTCTCTTGGTGTTTTGCTGCCCTCCTAAGGCTGAAGATTGCTACTGCAGGTGATGGGCTGTTCCCAAAAACATGAACTTGCACGCGGTATTCCACCACTTCTTTGCTTAGGTCATTCTCTCGGTACCACAAGAACCGCAGAAAGTCTCTGCAGTCCTCACGCACCACAAAACAGTAGAACATCTGACGTATGTCTGCTGTCACTGCAACAGGTTCTCTTCTGAATCTGAGGAGCACTCCTATGAGGCCGTTGTTCAGGTGAGGCCCGGAAAGCAACACCTCATTCAGTGAGATTCCATGGTACTGTACACTGGAATCAAACACCACGCGAATCTGGTCTGGTTTTTGGGGGTGGTAAACTCCAAAGGTAGGGAGATACCAAGATTCCGTTCCTTCTTTGAGTGGTGGTGCAAGCTCAGCATGTCCATTGTCCAGCATTTTTCCCATGAACTCAGTGAAGTGCACTTTCATTCCAGGCTTCTTGTCTTCTTGTCAGACAGCTGAGAGCATAGTCTCTGTTGTTAGGGAGACGTCTGCCTGGTTGGCGAAAAGGGAGAGGAGCAACCCAGCTATTTGTGTCATCTTGGAAGAACTCCTGTTCCATGATCTGAAGGAAGGTTAGATCCTCAATGGAGTGGGCGAGCATGTTGTCATTCTCTGTCATATGGAAGACCATTCCTCCAAGATTATCTCTGTCTGACATCTGATGCACTTTGAGTGGGTCTGTGCCGTGGAAGGTTCTTCCCATCACCTCCGACACTATAGCTCTCTTTCACTTGTATCTGATTCTCACATGGAGCAAGGCAAGTTGGTCTGCCATTGTCAAGGATCCAGGTCTTCATTGCACTCACTGTGTTTGGTTTGTGAGCTCCCCCAACGCATACATCACCTATGATGACCCACCCAAGATCTAGTTTTTGTGCATATGGTGCATTATGAGGGCCATTGTACTGTTTACGAACCTTATGGGCCCTAACAGCGTCTCTTCCCAATAGCAGCAGGATGTCAGCAACTGGATCGAGGGTTGGGATCTTATTTGCGATCTGTCTTAGGTGATGATGGTGGTATGCAGCTTCTGGCATAGGTATGTCTGCTCTATTGTTGGGAATTTCATTACACTCAATGAGTGTAGGTAGTGCGAAGTTTATTTTCCCATCCAAAGATTCCACTGTGAATCCCTGGGCTCTTCTGCCAGCGGTTTCCATCATCCCTGCACAGGTTTTGAGTGTGTATGTCACTGCTGCTCCTTTGATGTTGAACATGTCAAAAAGCTCTGTTCTCGCCAATGACATGTTACTTTGGTCATCTAAAATGACGTACATTCTTCTCTGTAGCTCGCGATGCCCATTGGGGTATACATTAACAAGGCATATCTTCGAGCAGGATTTGCCTTTGAAGTCTTCACCACATACCTTGGTACACGTCGATGTGACATCTGGTTGCGCTGTGTCCTCTCTCTCCCCGCCATTCTCTGATGAAGGGGAAAAACCTGGAGGTGACAATGGAGCAGGACCAGGGTGAAGAGCAGAAATATGTTTATCGCTGTCACACTCTATACATTTGATGAGAGTTTCACAGGCTTTTGCCTGGTGAGTAGTAGAGGCACAGCAGCGGAAACATATCTTGTTGTCTTTCAAGAATTTCTTCCTGTCGTCAAGGCTCATTTTCCTGAACCCTCTGCATTTCTTCAGGCTGTGGGGTTTGTTATGCAAGAGGCACAGTCTATCAGGATTTTCCGATTTGTTTGTCTTTTCTATTTTGGACGTTGTGTCTGATGATGATATGCTTGTTTTATGTACAGAGACGGGTTTTGTTGGACTGAACCTCTCTTTCCTGAATGAGGCTGCAGACAGAGTGTGAAGGTTAAAACTGGGGTCATTTCTCTCTTCAGCTTCCCTGCAAATGAACTCTTTAAAGAAGCAGAAAGGAGGAAAGGCAACACCTTGTTCTCTTTTGTATTTGCACCCTATATATATATATATATATATATATATATATATAACGGCAGCTTCTCGACAATGGGCTGCACTCCCCTTGCTGTGTCAAGGTACGCCAGCCCTGGCAAGTACCCATCTTGCTTGGCAACAACCAATTCTGTCAGTAAGTCTGCTAGCTCTTGTAGTTTCTGACTATCTCTGTTATGAATCTTGGGGAAATTCTCTACTTTACTAAAGAGGGCTCTCTCTATTGCTTCTGGAGATCCATATGTTTTGTTCAATCTCTCCCAAATCACTTTTAGACCAATGAGGGGTTGTCTGACATTTACAGCCCTAATTCTAAGTGCTTGCTCACTTGAATCCTTACCGAGCCATTTGATCAGCAAATCCATCTCTTCACTTGCTGTCATTTCAAGGTTTTCAATTGTGTTGAGGAAGGTCTCCCTCCAGGCTTGGTAGTGTTCAGGTAAGTCATCAAACTTTGTCAAGCCTGAGGAAACCAGCTGGTTCTTGGCAAGGCATTTGGCAAGATAGCTGTTGTAGCATTATAATTTGTGTTGTCTGAGTGTGATGGCTTGTTGGGGAGTGCAATGTGCTGATGGCCATAATTTCTTGACTGTAGTAAATCTGTGTTAGGCTGCTGTGTGTCTCTTTGTTGGTGCATCAACCTCCTATTGAAGCTCTGCAACTGGGCTCCACCCTGAGCTGTGTAGTTTTGATGAGGTGTAAGTATTGGGGGCAAGGGAAAGTAAACGTCCTTCTCCTCTCCAGGTGACTGGATGAGGGGATGAGGTGTAAGCATTGGAGGTGGGGAGAAGTGAACGTCCTTCTCTTCTCCAGCCTGGGCAAAGTGATGTAGGGCTTGGTGGGTGACATAGTCATCAGTTCTTTTTAGTGCACTCTCTCGAAGAGCAGAAAAGTTAAGTTCTTGCTCCTGATTGGAACCATCCATATCCGCTGCTGCTGTCTCCAGCACTACAGCTTCTGCATGGGCAGCTTCGGCTTCTCGCTGTAGATTGATGTAATCAAGCCTGGCTTCCAGCTTACCTTTCTCAACCTTGAGTTCGCTCTCTCTTTCTGTGAAGGCCAGCCTGGTCTTGGCTGCCTCTGCTTTAGCACGGGCTCTCGCTGCCTCTAAGCTGACTCTGGAGCTTGTTGATGAGTGTGAAGAGCCTGATTTCTTGGAGCGATTGTGAGAGAGGACCTAACCTATTTCAACAGCATCTTGTGAGCCTTTTATTTTGACTTCAACTGTATCCTCGACCGACTTGTCTGTGGTTTCCATGACAATAGATTAAAGTTTAGCTTGTCTATCTTAAAATCCACAGTGGGTGGTCATCCTTTTACTATGCTGTCCTCACTAAAAGTTGTTGCAGGCAACGTATTTTTCAGCAATACAGCTAGCTTAACATTATATTCTCCAGCATTGCATTCTCGAAGGAACAGGCAGGTTGTTGTGTTTGGCAGGATTTAATGAAGGAAAATATGTAATTTTGTAAAACTGCAAAAAGGACACAAAGATACAAACATGTAAGTATCTTGTATGTACTAAATAATGTCTCTAGTACATTATTAGAGAAGGAATACTATTACAACAGGTACTGCCTGTTACCAGGTACTGAAAGTAGGTATGTCAATCCAACAATACACTAACATCATCTACCAATATTCATAAATAATTTGACTACACTCAAAAACAAGAAATAATAACATTGACATGTTAATACCACTGTATATTGAAGATGACTTACGGATGAAGCCGTTTGGTGGACTTAAAGACACAGGATTGCGAGGATTGTTAACTGTGATGCTTCCTCTACCAGCCCATGTGGAAAAGGAAGTTCCTAAACACCACTTCCTGTCATCCTGACTATTTACAATTAGCTTACTTTCTCTTCAGAACAGCTTTTGTAATCACCACTAGGTGGTGCTAAGAACATACAAAATAAGCCTATAAACTAGTTCCAATACAAGGTGACCTTGCTGAAAATTAAAACACTGCAAAATTAACTTATTTAGATTCTTTTCAACAACAAATAACAACAACAACAACATGGTAACATAACTACTAAAATGGAGTGGGGAGACCTAGTTGAGTAACTTAAATATTATTTAATTAAACAATGTAATGCTTTGAGTTTTGAGGAGACAGTACTCACAATGTTTACACAATGGAATTTAGGGCCGTCCTTCTGGTGTCCTGGAGTTTCTCAGATTTGCATCTGGCTGTGAAAAGGAGAATATCCTTTGATGTGAGGTAATCAAACAAAGAGGGAGGTCAGTTGCCATGGTTATGTGTGGGGGGGGGCAGTTTAGGGTTTCCTGCCTTCTCTTAAGAAGAGTTCCGATAGGCTGTTCAGGAGAACGCTAATCTCTGGTCAGTGTTTCTTTGTCATTTTAACAGTCAGGCACCGAGCATTATCTCGCTGCGGCATCAGAGTTGGTCAGTTTTACGATCAGACTGCCCAGAAACAGCACTTAGGGAAAGCGCTGTTTCTTGATATAAAATGCACAAATCCACACTGTTGGTACACTACAAAGTCTTCTTACTGGGTAATGTATATATATGTCTTTAAATTCTGATTTGAGTTGTGGACAGCTAGGACCATATAAATTAAACAAATTAAACATTTCACTGCCTAAGTCAGCTATAATACAAGGATTCGTCATTAGGCTACATTCTATACAGTATTTGTGGACAGCTACATCCTGGAGTTCATTGACAGTGTCTACAATGAATGAACAATGAATAGTGATCATCAACCGATGGGTTGCCATTTATCAGTTCATCCTCAGACACCTTTGAATGTAAAGGCAGTTACTTTACCATTAGTGAAAACTAAACTGACTCACAATCATCTGATTTAGCTGTCACATTTTTAGTGTGAGTTAATCCAGAATAAAGAGCAGTGGCAATGGGGCTGAACATGTGCAATTAATAAAACTAATACAACAAATACAACTGTTTGATTATGTTCTCTCCTTTTAGTTATATGAAGTATTAAACTTAAAATTGTGTGTACCTACAAGTTACAGAACTGAACAGTTGACAAAAAACATTATCTGGCAGCTATTAATTCACTATAGTGTTTTTCTAAATTGTGATGTGCTTCCAAAATAATATACTAACTTCAATAAATACAAATGATTTTGTCCCAGGATTTTTTATGCATTTCTTCTACTTCATTGCATGATTTAGAATAATAAGTTGAGAAACGGGTCTATTCTTAGTTCATCTTGCACTGCAGCAGACAGTAGTGACTGTAAAAATGTTTTTCATTTAGGCAGGCAGGAGCAGAAAACAACTTACCTTTCTCAAGTTATACAGTAATGTAGTAATGTCACATCTGTGTATGAAGGTGAATCAAACACAGCTAATCTTAAATGTTAAAGTAGAGAGAAGCCTAGTAGGCCTATTTATTTTCATTCTTTACACACATTACACAAGATGAATAAACCATGCAGACAGTTGTAAAAATCTTGAATGTTAGCCACTTGTTATTCTGTAATTACACAGTAATATTAGGGGTGTATCCAAAGTACTCACTGTTATCCCATTCTCTTGTTTTTGGGTTATCTTTAAATAGCCAATGGTTATGTCCATCTTCTGTGGAAGACATAAAAGAACAGTAACTAGCTTACGTTAAATAATTTTGTCTGGTAAAGTGCAGTAAAGTTAACTTTAAATTAACTCCATTGCCACACAGAAAACATGGCTTTATAGCAATCACATTTAACAGAAACATAAAATTCTTCTTAACAATAACTGTCAAGATTAATTTATTTGATAGCCACCATTACTAGATTAAGATCTTTAGCCTATATGCCATTAATACTACATAAATTAGCCATGCGGCTAGCGGACTTTTCCTCCCCTTAACAAATTACATGTACAGTGAGGGAAAAAACTATTTCATCCCCTGCTGATTTTGTACGTTTGCCCACTGACAAAGAAATTATCAGTCTATAATTTTATTGGTGAGAGACAGAACAACAACAAAAAAAATCTGAAACACGCATGTCAAAAATGTTAGAAATTGATTTGCTTTTTAATGAGTGAAATAAGTATTTGACCCCTCTGCAAAACATGACTTTTTTGTAGTTGGCCACCAGGTTTACACACATCTCAAGAGGGATGCTATCCCACTCCTCTTTGCAGATCTTCTCCAAATCATTAAGGTTTTGAAGCTGACGTTTGGCAACTCGAACCTTCAGCTTCCTTCACAAATTTTCTATGGGATTAAGGTCTGGAGACTGGCTAGGCCACTCCAGGACCTTAATGTGCTTCTTTTTGAGCCATTCCTTTTTTGCCTTGGCCGTGTGTTTTGGGTCATTGTCCTGCTGGAATACACCATCCACGACCCATTTTCAATGCCCTGGCTGAGGGAAGGAGATTCTCACCCAAGATTTGATGGTACATGGCTCCGTCCATCGTCCCTTTGATGCGGTGAAGTTGTCCTGTCACCTTAGCAGAAAAAAAACCCCAAAGCATAATGTTTCCACCTCCATGTTTGACGGTGGGGATGGTGTCTTTGGGTCATAGGGAGCATTCCTCCTTCTCCAAACACGGTGCGTTGAGTTGATGCCAAAGAGCTCGATTTTGGTCTCATCTGACCACAACACTTTCACCCAGTTCTCCTCTGAATCATTCAGATGTTCATTGGCAAACTTCAGACAGGCCTGTACATGTGCTTTCTTGAGCAGGGGGACCTGGCGAGCGCTGTAGGATTTCAGTCGTTCACGGTGTAGTGTGTTATGATTGTTTTCTTGGTGACTATGGTTCCAGCTGCCTTGAGATCATTGACAAGATCCTGTGTAGTTCTGGGCTGATTCCTCACTGTTCTCATGATCATTGCAACTCCACTAGGTGAGATCTTGCATGGAGCCCCAGACCGAGGGCCACTGATAGTTGTTTTGTGTTTCCTCCATTTGCGAATAATCGCACCAACTGTTGTCACCTTCTCATCAAGCTGCTTAGCGATTGTCTTGTAGCCCATTCCAGCCTTGTGTAGGTCTACAATCTTGTCGCTGACATCCATGGAGAGCTCTTTGGTCTTGGCCATGGTGGAGAGTTTGGAATCTGATTGAATGATTTCTTCTGTGGACAGGTGTCTTTTATAGAGGTAACAAACGTGATTAGGAGCACTCCCTTAAGAGTGTGCTCCTCTTTTGTTGAAACACAGAGCTGAGTTAAACATCTCAGTTCACTGAAGAAAGCCATCTGACTGTCTGAGGAGAAAGCTTGTTGATGAATGCATGTCTAGTTGACCTCTGTGGTCTGCATGGTCCACTAATAGGCAAGAAGTTCACCCCTTGAGACACAGCCTCTCCTCATTTGCATAATGAAATGCAGAAAGGCAGAAATGCATAGAGAAATGTAAAAAGGGGAGACAGAAATCAATACCATTAAAGAAATAAATAGAGTAGAAAATGCAATAAAACAGATAAAATATTAAAACACACACATAAATAAATACATTACAAATAAGTAATTAATAAATAAAGTTGAAGATTATAACGGACAATAAATAAATAGAAGCTAATTAAAACAGATATATACATTTAGTCTCATTGTATTATTTAACCACTTGGAAACGGACTTTCCCGATAAGGGGGATCTAATTGATTTTCGCTGTTCTAGCTGTTGAGACCGTCTGGCAGGCTGCCATCTTGAGGTCGAGGTCGCCTTAGCTCTAAGTTTCGTTTCTGTCATCAGATTGAACTAGAGAAGAAGAGTTTGCTTTGGCGGAGGCGGTCTTTATCGGCCTCTGCTGGCGACCAGTAGGAGCTACACAGACATCCAGGATATGTATGAATTTGTCTCGTCAAGATGAAGAGAAAGAGAGGATGCTCAAGCTGTAGCCTGTAAAGCATGGGAGTGCTTGTAGTCATATATATTGACTGTTTTTATGAATAGTTCAATGTTTTGGAAGCTTTATGTTATTTGGAATGTGGTTGTATGGAGAGAAATAATGTTTTGAAGATAACTCCCAATAAAAGTGAACATATAAACAGTAAATATGGCCAAAACATGGAACTTCGCCTGTATATTTTGAAAGATTGTGTAATAACTGTTTACTATATTATATTATATTAGTTTCTTTTCATCAAATTCACAGTTACAGTTGTATTCCAGGTGTATTAGGAGATATTCAGGTGCATTATAATCTACCTTATGATGGTTTTGATGGTTTATTGCATTAAAATATAGCTTTTTTTCCCCAGGCTAGGATGAAAATATCATATTTTTTCTGTATTTCATCTCCATGTAGTCTGTAATGGTAAAATAAATATGTTAATGTACAATGGATTTATATTCTGACATTTCAAAGGAAACCATAATTATGCATCTAGGCCTAATGTTTGAGGAGATATTACTGATTTATTTTGGGTATGTTATTTTAGGCGTTTTTCCTGTTTAATTACTGCCTACATTTAGGTATTTACTTTATTTTTTGTGCATTTAAATGATGAATGTCGAATGTTTATTTATTTATTGAACATTTATTTATTTCTCCCACATCAAACCATGTGTCTCCAACAAGGACTGAACAAGCACAATATAGAGACTGTAACCACTGCAGGCTCTTGTTATTCACATTGACAGCATTTCAGTTCTGACTGAAAGACCTTTAAGACCTCGAGCAAACAATATTGTTAGGTCACCTAACCCTATCGTGTTGTATGTATCCACGAACCCTGGATGGGGCACAAATACCTCAGCAAGGCTCTGCAATTGGTACATCTTTTTTGTAACCCAGTGTTAGATGACAGTCAATGAGGAATAAAAGCATTTTCTCCACTGGGGAGATTTTATCAGTGGGTATCTCTGTTACACAACCAGTGTTCCCTCACCTGGGGCAAACACTCCTGTACAATGTCACCCATGGAGTTCAATTCTGTTTGCAAGCCTTCAACTGTTAAATGTCATTCTCAGTGGCTGGACTGTCTGAGCTTTATCTAACTAGGTCCAATACAGACCTATACCCTATATGATATAACAGGTCAGGATGATGGTGGATATGTTTGCACTGTCATGTAAGTTTATAAATCTAGCTTTATTGTAAATTTGTGCTTATGAACAGAAGCTTTCTTGTGTTGCACAACCTTTCCTTCATGGCCTTTCCTCCCTTCATGTTAAGCAAAAACTACTGTATAGTGCTTTCCAAGTCAAATCCATTTTGCCCTTAACAAAACTAGCCATAAACAATATTAGCCAATAAAGTAATGGTAGCCACTACGTCCCAAGCTTTCACCACAACTTCTCTTATGAAGACTTGGAAATGAATTTTTCTGTGCCACTTTCTGGTGTGGCTGGGCACTTAGTTTGGGTGTCACCAACAAAAACATTTGTTGAGGGGCAACATGCCATGGCCTCAGGACCTCTCACAAAGATAAATAAAACAGGCGATGACCAACGTCAATGTTCAGTACAAGGGCAGTGTCAGTGCCTCCTTGCATTGGGACAGAAGCTTGCACTTCTTAATAGATCTCCAACTCAGTCATTAAAAAAGCTGATTAAGAAAGGAGGCATAGGGGAAGATATTCAGTGATCTTATGAACTTGACCACACATTTCACATCAGTTGGATGTGAGAAAGACTTGACAAGCTTCCTACCTTCAACCAGTGGCGTTTTCTCCCAGAGGCCAAGGGAAGCCAGGCTTCCCCTTTTTTTAATCAGACTCTATTTATCATTTTAATAAAAACACAATGTTTTTAGTTTCGATACATCTTATAGGCTGTTGCTGTCATCTCTTCCCTATTTCTCACTATTTCACAATAAGTAAAACAGCGCCCCATCTAAATGCAATGCGTTGGATATGTGGTGAAACACTATATTGCACCACCATAGATTGAAGTGCAGTGACTACGCAGGGAGGCCCGGCAGAGTTGGCATCTCTTTGTGAAAAAAATTAAATGATTAACCAATCAGATGAGGCCACTGTTATGTCACTGCCTAACTGTGATTAGTCAGGATGATGCCAAGAGAAGCCAGCTGCTGTCTGGCTTCACGCCAATCAAGTCACAGCGTGCGATCAATGTCATTCAGATGAAATAACGGGAGCTGTTAGCAACTTTAGCTGGTGATGTTCTAGAGGGTGGAGATTTGAAGTTTTTAATTATAAATAGTTTTACTAAACTACCACTGCAGCAGCAACTTAAGATTAAATCTGATGGAAGACCAACGCCAAAACTGGAGCTGTGCATGGAGAGAAAAAAGGGTTTTTGGACGTACAATGAGGAAAACTATATCCGTAAAGAGTGGCTAGCTGGTAGCGCCAAACTTCAATTGGCTCTGTTGTTGCGGAGGACCTAAAAGCCAGTGGGAAATCCTTGAACTTGGTTACTGACCACTTCGTCACCATGAAAGACAGGAGAATGCCCTTCCTTTTAAATAGGGTGAGTGAAATGTCACCTCCTTCTCTCTCTGAACTAACTGAACTGCAGCTATGTGTGCGATTATGATTGTGGTTATATTGTTTGTTTTGCTTTGCTTGCCTGGATTTAGCAGCGAATGAATAGTCCATTGAAGTAACCTTATTGTTTTTACTGCGGTTGTGTATGCATTGAGCACCACAGACAGCACCTGCCACAGGGCCAGGTTAGGCTACCTGAATAATTGTTTTTACTGTTGAGTGATGTGTTATAAGTATGTAGGCCTATTTGATACATGCACCACTGCTACTATGCAAATGTCTTCAATCATCTTCTGATTCAGCTTTTGAATGCTTCTTTTATTCTTAACCGTAGCCTGTTTGTACTGTGCACTATAAGAAGTGGGCTATGTATGCTATTTGGGGTGAGAGTGAGTGAGAGAGTGTGTCCGTGCAGGTAAATGCAACTTTCAGTGTGTGTAGTGATAACAGATAGTGCGCATCTTTAAAATATGATTCAGGTGTGTGTAAAATCATACCCTGCACTGTAATAGCACAATACATTAGATAATTGCCCTCCAAAAAGGACATCCCCTCTCACTTGGCTTCCCAAAAAATTTACCCCACCCCCCGCCACTGCCTTCAACCTACTCTTGTATCTGACAGTGAGTGTGACTGCTGATGGAAATGGAAGCTTCATTGGCTCCAGCATGTCAATGTGCCCTGTGCACTGTAAATACACAATGAATCAATAAACTGTGCTCAGCAATGTTTTATTTACCCCCTTCATAACTTTCTACTTTAAATCTGGAAAATTATATACATACTTTTCTTGTAATCACTGCGTGAAACACTAAACCAACCAAATATGTGGTAATAGGTTCCTAGTATTAATGTGCCCTGGAGCTGAACAGTTAACTCCAAACTGCATCAGTCAGCTGACATTAAAAGACCCCGATTATAATGGGCAGCTCCAACAGGTCAATTTGTATGGAGGTCAACAAGGGTGTTGCTGGAAAAAATATGCATGCTTTGATAACAATCCCTGAATTAATAAATATACACACCGGGGGGAGTCTAGTACCTCCAGAGCCTTTTATTTAACCCTGAGCCCTGATTAACTCTGTACAGAGCAAAATCTGGAAATGTACATCATCAACTCTGGCAACCCTACTCATTTAGTCTTTGGCTCATTTAGCCAGTACACAAAATGTTCTCATTAAAAACATTATCTTTCCTCTTCTGGGGGGAACTAAGGGCAAAAGGGAGAGAGAAAATTATTACACAGAGTTGACATTTGGGACAAAATTATTCATAATTCAATTCTACGATGCAAGCAAACTTGAAGTGAAACAAATGCACAGAACTTTACAAGAATTGATGACATGGGTCTTTTCTGCAATGCCCTAAAAATCTGACTCATCACACAAATTCTGTAACTGTATCTGATATGGGCCTGCTGAGTCGGTATTGTATGTATTCACTGCACTTGTGTCCCATCTAGGGATGAAAATCTGGTCTGCACAAGATTAACCATAAATTCAGGGTTAATACTTTTTAGTTAGCTTAGGTCAATGTTGGCAAGTAAAGCTTGTGATCTAACCATCTAATGGCTTTTTTTGTCAAAACACAAGATACTGTATAGTAGGGATGAAACGGTATGAAAATTTCATATCACGATTATAGTGACCAAAATTATCATGGTTATCAGTATTATCACGGTATTGTAAATATGTGCCGAAAAAGATAAAAATGTACTAACACACACACACACACACACTGAAACCATTTCAACAAGTTTTATATTGAAAACTACAAATACAATTGCCATTTTGTTTGCGTAAAAAATAAAATAACAGCAAATACCTTTTGTAAGCATATGAAAATCATCTAAGTGTGCATTATCAAGATTTTATGTTATATAGGTAATACAATGACCCCATGGACAATTACATGAAAACAAATAAGTCTTTAGAAGACAGTGAGTAACTGCAATGAGCCCAACAACTGACGTAAATACAAAGGAGTCTGTAGTTTCTAGATATGCTGTTTGGCTGACTAAACTGCGTAACGTGTTATCATGTGCAGTGGACGAATAGACTCTGCCGACACATTTTTATATACAGTCTATGGTTTTTACAAGAGCAGCTAACACTGAGAGCTTCAGTTTACAGGCTGTTAGCAAGTCAGAGAGACAAACCAAAGCTAAAAGTTAACTCACCCTGTGTTCACTATAAGGTCATTTTCTTCAATCAAGTTTCCCTCAGCACTCTCATAAAAACTAAAATACAACCACACTTCAGAGTTACATGAAAAATCTCTGCAGCGGTGTCTTCCGCTGTCTTGTCATGACCCAAACAAACCCACGTTGCATTCTGCACATGCGCGCCTACTTCTGGGAGACGCTGGTGTTTGCCGTGAGATTATAATAACCCAGTTATCATGGTAATTAAAATGTGTACGGTAATAATAACCGTCGGGAATTTTACCATGGTTTACCATTAAACCAGTAATCATTTCATCCCTACTGTATAGTTTGGAGAGTATTTGCCACTTTTTTAACAGTAGCAGCAAACTATGTTCTCATAACATTTATTTTAGTGATAGAATTTCCCACAGTAACCCATAAAGTGATTTCCTGTAACATGTATATTATTTTCTTCAAATAATGGAAACTATGCATATTTGAGCATTAGTCAAGGTCAAGGTCAGATTTATTTATAGAGCGCTTTAAAAACGAACTAGGTTTGTGCAAAAGTGCTTACAGCAACATAATTGAGCAAAAAAACCATTATCACAAGACATATGTGCTGAAATGGGGACAGAAGTTCAGCACTGTAGCTTGGGGCAAGACCATGGAGGGCCTGAAAACAAAGAAGATGTTTGTAAGGCTGATACCGAACAGGGAGCCAGTGCAAAGATGCCATTATAGGTGTAATATGGTCTTTTGTTGCATGTGGACAGGAGTCTGGCCACAGCATTCTGTACCAGTTGTAAGTGAGGAAAAGAGGTTGATACCAAAGTACAGGGAGTTGCAATAATTGAGTCTTGAGGATATTAGAGCATGGATGACGTTTTCCAGATCTTTAGATAGTATGAACGCCCTGATCTTGGATATGGTTCTGCGCGAGCTAAATTTGAAAATTGTCTAACTTACCTGTCTATGAAATTTCAGATTACTGTCAAACGTGTGATGCAAGAGTGAATCCAGTGTCGAGAATCAACTGTGCCGGAGACTCCAAACCGATGCAGGTATTGTGTGGTCCACTGTGTCAAAGGCAGCACTGAGATCTAAAAGGACCAACATTGAGTAGCGATCACCATTAGCTGCTACAAGGAGATCATTGGTTACCCTCATTATTGGTTACGCACATTCCATGCTGTGGTGTGCCTGACACTAGAGCCCAACCGATTTATCGTTTTGCAGATATTATCGGCTGATATAAGCTATTTGCAAATATATCTGCATTGGCGTTTATAACAGCCGATACAAAACTATTAAAACTAACTATTACAAAAAAAAAACAGAGTTGGATCCTTCCCTCATGAGTGTTGCATAGTTTGCCCACAAGAGGGCTCGTTACAGCTTCTCTGTTCAAAACACTGCAGCACCACAGAACAAAACACCAGCTGACCAGAGCAAACCAGAGCTGCAGTGAGTAGCTGCTGGTAGCTTGTTGATTTGTCACATCAATTATATGACTTAAATGATAATAAAACAGCCTTTATCACTTCTCCTCTCCTGAAAACATTCATACCAGACTTGCTAACCCTCCAGTTTTTCACTGCACTCTCCCGGGTCACAGCAGGATGTTTAATGTTACAGTAGGTGAGTGGTGGAGGCTAATTTTACACTGACAGATGTGATTATGGATTTATTTCTGAAACAGTGCGGCACTTCTATTGAACAGTCCTCTCATTTCTCCATAGTTCATTACTTCTAAATATTATTTAACATAACTTACAGCAGCTAACATGTTTATCAGTGGAGGAGCACTAACGTAGTTAATGAGCTGTTAAACTATATTGTTTAATGTATTCTAAACATATCTACGACCTGCTTGTCTCTAGTTACAGTCGGTGTGTCAGAAATGATCAAATCAGAGGGGACATGTAAATAAACGTGAGCCGAATAAGAATCTAACACAGCTTCCTGCCTAACAAAGTTCTCTAAAGTTACCTCTTCTTTTGAATGTTAAACAATAGTGTGAAATCTCAAAGTTGCAGGTTCTCCCTGTAGACAGTTATCTAATATTAAATTAATTCAACAGCAGCGTTTTCTCTGTGTCACTGTATCATAGATGGCATGTTTTAGAGCCAGGTGGTGGTTCGGAAATGGTTTCTCGTTGCTTTGGCTAGAATTAACAGTGCTATTAAAGGGATAAACTAGATGTGAATATGCTACATAGTAGAAAGTCATTGTGGCAGATTATATGTAAGGTAATAACTATTGCATGACAAAAAATATACACATAATGTTTTGCCTATGTAGGAGAGCCCTGTTTATCATTATTATTATATAATGACATGAGATATGATATATGGTATTATTAGTAGTAGTAGTAGCAATAGTGGTATATAGGTATTTTTATAGTTTCTGTTTTGCTGGCCCCCACAATACATAAACTATTTACTTTAATGTTCATTAGTAATAGTACTCTTTAATATTACAATTGAAAGAGGTCCAGTTAGCAAAAATTTCCCGAAGCAAAGGTCTGGAACATCGAAACGACTAACTTGCGTTGTCAGAACCATAACGTATAGTTGTATCAACATATGTTGATATGTATCTCACACAGGCTCCGCCCTCTACTGGACTCTATGGGTACTACCTCCTCCAATCACACGCACGCACTTGCCCAATAGGACGTCACTACCGATACGTGCGTGACGTATAAATAGCAGTGTCCCTACTGCCTCAGCATCCTTTTTTCTTCAGCAAACGGCGAACTGCTCACTGCAGTGGAGAGGAGGATGCCCTGTCCTGACTCGGCTTCATTCGGCAGCTGTGTTGATATTGACGTGATGTTGTATGATGTTGGTTTGCCAGCCTGCATCTGGACCTCAAGAGTCAAAGGTGATGCATGGTGACCTCCCCCCCCCTTCAACTCTAGTGCAGGAGGACCTGCGATTTTGGGGGTCTCTCACTGTCTGGCAGCACGGGTGCTCATTCTGGTAAAAGTGACGCAGCCTACAGTGACAGAGCCCTGGCCTGTACCTATGGTCTGGGGGGCTCTGTCACAAGGGTAAGGCTTCATATGCACAATGCTGGTGTTGGACCAGCCTCTCCAGGTTTTGCTCCTAAAATTGTGGAGAGGCAGACTCAGGCTGGTCTATCCGCTGAGGTCGCACAGACCAACCAAGCGGCAGGCAGTCTCCACCACATCTTGCTGTAAAGCTAAGTGGTTGGGCTTTCAGCCTTGATGCATTGAGAGGGAGACAGATCTGCCTACCTGTTCGGTGGGATCCGTTTTCTCTTTCCTGCAAGGTCTAATGGAGAAGGGGCTGTCACACTGCAGCTATCTCTCCTGTCACGGGGGGTTTGGTGACAGAACAGTCTTCACCCACTCCCTCGTGATACGCGATCTGCAGGGTGTGAGAAGACAGCGACCGGTGTCGTGTCTCTCGGCACCTCAGTAGGACTTGCTGCTTGTGTTGGTGGCTCTAATATCTGCACCTTATGAGCCCCTGGAGCAGTCCTCATTGAAAATGCTATCTCTTGAACAGCCCTGCGCCTTGCTCTCACCTCTGCTAAGAAGGTGAGTGAGCTGTGTGCCTCTCTGTTCACCCCAGCTGCATGCTGGTTCTTGGTGTCCACAGTGCAGCCGGATTGAGACAACACACCTCCTTTGATCTTACGAACGTAAGGAGCATGTTAGGGTCCAGGACAATAAATCTGGAGGCTTTCTACCCCCCTACCCCACTTAGGGTGCGGGGAGGTGAGAGTGCATCTGTTGTGTCCATGTGTGCTATGCTAACATCCTATGTAGAGCACACAGCCCCCATTCGATGCACTGGTCAGCTGTTTGTCTGTTTCAGTGATAGTGCAGTCAGTAAAACCCTGTCTAAGAAGAGCCTGGCCAGCTGTCTTTGTGAGTGAATCTCCCAAGCCTGTACACGGGCGTGAACAGACCCACCCTTAGCGGTGCGAGCACATTCCACTCGGAAGTGTGGAAGTATCTACGACCCTTTTTCAGCAGGGTGTGTGTCGAAGACATCTGCACAATGGCATCTTGGCCTTTACTGTGGCCATTTCTATCTCTTGGATATGTCGGGCTCCTTCTCAGGATCCAGCTCGCAAGTGCGACCTAGGATATAAAAGGTGAGGATCTGGTGACTACTGGGTATAGAGGGGGAACATACACTGGCAGTGCCTGACGTTTCAGTGAGAAGTAAGGGCAATGCAGGTGTTAATGGTCAGGCCAAGCCCCGGGTTGGTATGGTGGACTTTGGCTTGTCGCGGCTAGAGTGGACAGTCATCGGGCTCCACCCACTGTACCCATAGAATCCAGCAGACAGGCGGAGCCTGTGTGAGATAGAACGAAAGTTACGATATGGTAACCCTAGTTACCCTAGTTACCCTAGTTCCCTAGTTGTAGACTAGTACCCTAGACAGAACTCGTGATTGGAGGAGGTAGTACCCATAGAGTCCAGTAGAGGGCTCCGCCTGTGCTTATAGAACTAGGGTTACCATATCGTAACATTCATTTTTAGTCAACAATGGACTATCAAATCAAATAATATTTCAGTCAGTTTTCAAACTGGAGGGATAATAAATAATAACTACTATAATAAATTCTAAATTTAAGTAAACTAAAATAAAGTGCCTAATTTTTTTTTAAAATTTAATAAAAAGTGTAGCTTGAAGTGATGAAGTGTAGTCTTAACCAGTTTTATAATAAACACTCAACACATCATAACAAATGAACAGCTGTAATGCCTCCTCTTTCTCTTACAGAGCTACCACTTTCCTACTTTCTCTTGTTCAGTGAGAAACGTGAGCTCTAGTTTGTCCTGCCAGCTAGGATTGGAGATCTATTAAATATTCTGGTTTTGAACTGCCCGTGGGAGGAATGTACATGAAAAAAATCTGTACATTCTTGATTAAAAGCCATGTGAAATCTCTTTTCCCTTTCGTCTCCTCAATTCATATGTGTTTCCAAAACGTCTCTGGTGAATCTCACGGACTCGACTCGCAAGCATCGGCATGCACAGATTTGATTGGCTGAGCAGGGTCACATGAGAAGATTGAAGCACATGCAATTGGTCTGTGAGTTTCCTGGGCCGCTAAACCAGTACAGTAAATGCTAGAAAAGCTGTGCGGGTTAAAATAGAAACTCTCCGTCACGAGGTAGTAACTCTCAATAATAAATCGGCTGTAGGTCGGCTGTAGGTCGCCTATTAGTGACGTCTGCTCTATAGTTTATAACAAATCAGATATTTTCAAAAGATTTCTGTAGTTTTATGCATTCGACTCTTATTTATCAAAACTTTTATATATTTTGTTGTACTTTTATAACAATAAAAAAGTTTATTTTTATACTGCATTATGTCATGGTATCTTGGTATGGTCTCAACATTTTAGGGATAATCTTTGTTTATGTCATGAGTTTCTTAAAATAAGGGGGGAAAGGAATATTAGCCGATATATCGGCTATCGGATTTTAAAATCCTCAAATATCTAAATCGGTATTGGTCTTAAAAATCCCATATCGGTCAGGCTCTACTCGAAGCCTGTCTGAAACTTCACAAATTTGTTATTGCTGTTGATAGGAATGATAGCATCTGTTCATTTCAGTTACTCAGAAATGGCAATTTTGAAATAGATCTAAAGTTATCTGGTGATAGTGAAACATGACCTGTTTTTTTTAGAAAGGGTTGAACCACAGCATGTTTCAGCCAAGGTAGGGCATTCCCAATAAGAAGAGAGCTGTTAATGATATAGAGAATGCTCAAAACAATTTCACCAAAAACCTCTTACAGGAACTTAGTTGGAACAATATCAAGGGAGCTGGTAGTGGGCTGGAAATGCTGGAAATAATTTCAAGTTGGAGAAGGGAGATAGAAAGACAGAAACAGAGACAGAAAACTCTTGTGTAGAGTGGCGATATCCTCAGGAGAGGAAGATGTTCAGTCTAATAGTTTTAAGCTTGTGTAAAAATAATAATATTCACAGCTAATTGTTTGCATTAATTCATCTGCATTTGTTTGTTTTTATAACAACATCATTGGTGAGGTATAATGGGAGGTAAAGCTAGTAAAAAGTGGATTTTGAGCTCAAGTTTTACTTTGATGTTACAAACATGTCTGCTAACCTATCTTTTGCTATTCATACATTTTAATTAATGTGCAAAAATTGTCAACTGCAGATATTTAAAGCTCCAGTTTGCTACATTCTTGGATTCTCCTGCTGCAACAATGCATTGCAGTCAACAAGGATTGTCTGAAAGGATTAAGCAGGCGGCCAATCTCAGTATGCCTTGAGTGGAGTGCACCATGACATCTTGGACGGGTCACTGGCCAATCACAAAAACAACACAGATCAACACAAATCGACTCCCTTTCATGCCAAAGGGCAAATTAGAGTGTCCAGGTCACTTGACTTGCATGCTTCTGGAATGTTTCCACAAAAACACAGAGATCACGTAAACTCAACATAGAAAGTACCAGAGTTCAAACAGTTCTTGTTGTAAGGCAACGGTACACTATGTTGCCCTCCTGAGAGTCAAGAAAAATTTTAAATGAAATTTTTAAATCCAGCTATTTATACAAAAAATGCACTGCATTGCACATATAATGACTTCACAAGTTCTCTTCCTCAGTTGTATATGGGTTCACACCTGACAATTAGACAGGAAAGGGGTGTCACACTTTAATAATTTATTGTAGGCTATATACTGATGGCTTTTAACTTCACGGGAACATGCGAGTTGATGTAAGATGTGACCATCATATAACAATGACAAAAAGTAAGGCAAAAGTTGAGGTAGTCAGTGAAGGTTAACTTGTCCTGCCTTACCACCTCTGACCGCAGACTCATGGATAGAAAGACTCTTTATTCCCCCACACAGCATGTGACTACATACAGGGTCTGAAAGAATTTTTTTCACTACTTGCTAATGTGGCAGGTAAGTACTTTTTTGTCTGCTCACTCTCTGCACTAAATGAAGGAATAACATTTAGCTCATTAAGTCATCATTTTGTCAATCAATGTTCAATATATGTACACAAAACCATTAAATACATGTTACACTAACAACTAGGTATTTCAAAGGCACAGACAGACGACTAAAAAACACAAAGCACACAAGAACTTAAATTTCACTACAGTGTATTATACAGCCTGTGCTGAATACAAAACCAACAGTTCAACCACTAATGAATGGGCCCTTATCTCAATTCACATCCATAACAACACTTCCTCCTCTAAATCCCAGCAAGCAAACAAAAAATACTCAGTTTGAGTTTCAATACAAAAGTTGGCCAATGAACATAAAACCAAGCAACGCCTGTTGCATCTAACAGACAAGTTTAGTCATTCTCCGATAACAGCGGAGTTACCTTGCGTAGTCTGGCGGGTGCTGCTGCCAATCTTAAAGGCTGTCTGAGCTGACTGGTGGCTGTGAGGATTGTGCGAATGCCACAATACACTAACTTTACTGCATGTCTCATTCTTTTGTGTGTTTTCCCAGTCTGCCAAAATGGAGGATGGTCCAACAATATGTAGTGTACCAACAGTGTGGATTTGTGTATTTTATATTAAATAAATTTGGACTACTCCAAATTCCTCCTCTCTCTCTGAGAGAAGGAGGAGGGGGGTTTGATTACCAACCCTCTACAGACAGCCGAAGCGACCCCCAAAGGAAGGGGGGTTGAAAGGTTGCTTTCCCTAAGTGCTATTCCTGGGCAGTTGATCGTAAAACTGGCCACCTTTGGCAACAGCCGAGATAAGCCTCTCGGTGCCTGAATTGTTAAAATGACAAAGAAACTAACCAGAGATTACAAACATCCTATCGAAACTCTCCTTAAGAGGGGGCAGGAAACCCTGAACTGCCCCCACACACACGTAACCATGGCAACTGACCTTGCTCTGTGTTTAATTACCTCTCAAAGGGATACTTCTTTTCATGCCCAGGTGAGAAAATCCAGGACACCAGGGACAGCCCTGAACTTCTTAGTTTAAACAGACTGCTGTCTCCCAAGACTCAAAGCATTACCTCGTTTAATTAAATAATCTTTCAGTTACGTTTGCCTCTATTTGATTAGTTATGTTATCATGTTGTTGCTATCTCTTGTTGATATTATTGCTGAAAAGAATCTAATTAAGTTACTTTTGCAGTGTTTTAATTTTCAGCAAGGTTAATGACATTCCTTCATTTTATGTGTAACCAATGCTCTTTCACAATGCTTTCTGACACCTCCTTTAGAAATGAGGATAAAGAAATGTCGTCCTATAAGGTTAAGTAAAGATTGTCTTAGGATTAATCAGAGCTATCCTCATGTAACCCGAGCTCCCCCAAGTGGAGAAAATAAGTATTACATACCATCGTATGAAATGCCGTTAATGTATAAATGTCACTCCGTATTTATCTTGTCAATAATCTGATGCCATTCGTGTATCTTGCTTATATTCTCTAAGAACGTGTAACAGCCAATATATCCATCAAAGCTAGTTAAGTTCCTCTCCTCTAATATCATTCTGAAATGCTAAACTTTTAAGGTCTAATTACTGACAATTGTTTTCCTGTTACCAAATGCTTAAACTTAGAACGGTACAACCGTTTAACAATTGAGGTTTGATTGTGGGAAGATATTTGATTATAATACGCGCAAATAGATTTTCTTTTCCTTTTTTTTAGACCCTGCGGGAAACTAAGGACTGTCCTCTGGGGAACCATGCCCCAACCAACAAAAGCACAACACACAACGTCGTTCGATCTCTTGTCTCTTGTTCTTTGTGCTCTTCCTGCTCTTCAGCGCCGCTTCGGCTCGCACCCGGCATGCCCCCTCTCCCGGCAACGCCCTAAGAGTTCGGCTCGGCGCAACAAAAGCTTTTGTTTCGTTTGAAGCTACACACGCGAAGCTGCGACTTCAGTTTTCCCTCGTTCCAGCAACTTTACTTGTTTTATTTTCTTACTTTTGTTTTTTTAAAAAGCTATCAGTCCGTTAAGTTACACTAGTCTAATTCAAGAACGACCAAGTTCCCCTTTAAGCTTTATTTGTCGAGCTAACTTCACCGAGGTCAGCGGCAACAAAGGACACCTGAAGAACAGCCGAATTGCCAGACGGAGGACTGCCAACCCTTGAGGGTTTTTCTTCATTCCAGACACGGAGAACCCCGGAGAATTCCCTAGCAAAAAGCCAGGAATCGGGCAGCTAGCGGGGAAACCGTGCAACAGGCCAAGGCAGGCCGCCGACCTACCGTAAAGCAAAACAATGCATTCTGTGATCAGTGATGTCCAATAGTTGGTTAATCCAGCATATGTAATCCTTGAAACTCCTAGACAAATTTAACCGAGTTATCATCTAATTGCATTCATTAGCTGCTGTATGAGTCAAATTCTCCCACAATAGACCTCCATTCTCATTGTTTAGCCATTGTTTATTTCTCTGATGTATTTAACCGCATTTTTATATCACCTTAGTTAGCTAATAAATTCACTGTAATCAAGGAATTGTGTGTGTTGCCTATTTCTAAGTCCCTGCCAAGAGAATTTACCCTTCAGATGATACTGACTGACTGATTTAAGGTAATTGAGCGATTATTAACTAACTGATCACTAGTGAATAACTGTATAATTATTAAAATGCTACCCAGAGGTCCGGAGACTTTGGGTTAATAATAACTCCTGTGGTGCCACGAAACGAGAGATTTATGGATTAATATTCTCTGAATATTAAAATTCATAATTGGGTATTAATTCTCATAAATTTATTAAAAATCATATGTGGCTTTAGACCTGCTACAGATATAATGTACTTATTGTTTTGTTTGACAAGAATCACCTGAATCAACAAAATTGTGTTATGTATCATACACATGTGGTCTATTTCCTACTCACCTCATGTTCATGTAAAACTTAGTGGTGTTACAATTCAATACATAAGCACAAGTCAAAGCAAATTAAAAGTTTTTTAAATTTTAAAACTTCCCTTTGTAGCAGTCGTCTCACAGGCCCAATCAGGCTCAAAACAAATGGGAGGGGGACTTGCTTCGAGCTGTACGGATAATATTAGTTGGGACAAAACAAGTTAGGAATACAAATATAAGACTTACGCTACTAGTTTGTGGATGGTTAACTGAGACACTTGACTAAAGTCTTTTCTGAGTTTCACACAGGGACAAATAAAAAATCCAGTTAATCAAATGCGGTAATAAATCAATTTTTATTTTGCTTCCAGTGATTATGAAAACAAGATAATGAAAATAAAACTATTATTATGCTGCATTCCCTTTCACAGTAAAGCTCTTGTTTTCTTCTGTTATAATTCCAGCGCACCCCTTTCCTTTTTCCTTCTCAGCCAGGCTGGCATGTTTAGTTTAGCTCAAGCCAAGATGACGGGTTTATAACTGCTATAACTTGCAAGTCACCGTGATTAGCTTAAGCCTCTGGTATTTTACACTGAATAAATTAGTCTAGTGGCTAGCAGACTTTTCCTCTACTCATCGCTTAAAAAATTATAGGTTATTTATACTCTTTTACATACTTCACTTATCTTACTCACCATTGATTTAAGTAACTGCATTTCCGACAGAACACCACAATTTAATTAAATTGTAAGATCGCCTGTCTCTCCTCTGCTTCACTTTGTGTGTGTGTGCTTCAGCGGCCACACATAGCAGTCAACCTAAGGGAAACCCTGCCTTGCTGTCATCCTCTCTTAGATGCTGTTTAAAGTAAATAATGTTGGATTACTATTTCTTATTTCATGGCTTATTTAGGATTTTTGGGTTTTTTTAAAAGTTCAATAAATTCATGATGTTTTCCAATTAATAGTGTTAAATAATCATGATCTCAATGTTGATCAAAATAATCGTGATTATGTTTTTGCCATAATCGAGCAGCCTGCAGATAAGGAATTGCTGACGCGAACATTGTGAATTATCTGCAGGCAGTGTGCTAGTTGACCAATGCATTAGAACCAATGTCAGTCACATAATAGTGGTAAAAAAAATTTAGACCCATGTGACCAAAGCTTTGTGAACCAAACAACTGGGCATCTGACAGATCAACTCTACCATTTTAAGACCACTACACTAGAGCACAACTAAAACAGTTTTAATGTGGCCAACAGATTACTTCCTGTACATGTAAGGGTGTGTGTGAAACATAATTATGTGAGGTGGATACATAATCAGGAACTCTCTTGGCATGAAATAAATTGTATGCATAAAAACAAGAATACAAATGCATATGCATGCATGCATGTGCACACACAGCCACACAAAACACACACACACACACACCAAACACAAATTACAGGAGCTGTTGGCTCTAGCCTCGAAGATAAAGGATATTTATGTCCTTGGCCAGAGTAATAGAAATGGATTTGTAATTTGTGATACATTAGGAGTGAAAAAATAATGAAATAAAATATATTTACATACATAACATATAAATCAGAGATGCTCTCAAGTAACCCACTGTGTCAGCGCTATAACAACTTGTAACTAATATTTTAACAAATAGCAACATCAATATCCCCTAATCAATGACTATTACTATCCCAACCACATACATATACACAACCACATTCTCTTGCACTGAAGCCCATTAAAGGTTCAGTGTGTAAGTTTTAGTGGCATCTAGTGGTGAGGTTGTGAATTGGTTGTGTCTACCACTGCCCCCTACCCTTTTCAAGAGCGTGGGACAGCTACGGTGGCTGACAGAGCACAAAAGGACCCACGGTTATGTAGATATAAATATCTCATTCTAATCTAGTAAAAACATAACGATTTATTATATAAAGGTCTTTATACACCACTGAAAACATAGTTATGGATCTTATATTGCATTTCTGTCAATAAATCCTCAGAAATTTTACACACTGGACATTTAACTGTAAGGGTTGTACTTCCTCATATCATCATAACCCATCAGAATTGAAACTTCAAACATCAAAATTTATATACTTATTTTAAAATCCAACTGAAAATAAATTGCGTTTTTGTCTGCTACAGCGTACATATCTGCTCTATAAATCACTTCTCCTGTGTTCTCTTTTGAGGAAAAAAAACAAAAGGGCCATGGCTTACAAAATGAACATTGTGTTTTATTGAAGAAGACTTGAAACTAGTAAGGAGACCATAAACACATTAGGAAAGTGTTTACTGAGGTAATAACTGGAGTGAGAAGTAGGATCATTTTCTTGTGAGCTTACGGCTGCTGTCAATCAAACACAGACACCGACATGCCACTCTAGCCTGCTGAGTCAAAAAGTGGCATTTCTGGTATTACCCCAAAGACCCCTTTTCTTCCTTTTAATAATAAAAAACTATTAATACATTATGGGCTATATGAAGTTTCTTGAATAAAGTTCTTCACTTCTTTATTGCCTATTTGTGAACATAACACATAAACATGAACCATTCGCCAGCTTCCTTGGTTGCCTGTAACAGCCTCTATGCTCCTCGGGTCAGATTTCTCTGCAAAATCCATTATCTTACGTAGGCTGTGATGTTCATGATCGCTCCTGAGCCTCTTGCCTAGTGATTCTGCACTCAACGACGACAGCACCCCAGCTAACAAAATGGAGTCAGATAACACCAATAAGCATAACACAGACTCATATACAAACTGTAAGGATGAAAAACAAATAAATGTATTGTAAGTTTTATGTGCTGAAGCCCATCAGGCCACACAAAAATCAGATCAATGTCAAGTGAAAACACAGGTCAACATAGGAAAGGCATTAGATTCTGGAAAGATATTGCTTTGTTTTGGGTATGAAGACTGACTCAGAGTTGGCTTTCATCCTATTGGACAGGTAAACTAACATTACTGCAAATCATGTGAAATGTATTGTGATATTGTGTTTTAGTTGGCTCAAGTTAGATAATGTTAGCTTGCCAGCTAATGCCAAGTAGTTGTTAACGTTGTCCGATGCAAAATACTATAGTTGTATGGCTTGCCATATTACTTCACCAGATGAAATTAACAACAGTAAACTGTAATGATATAGCAGGGTAAACTACAATGATTCATGGAATAAATACAAAAGACTATCTACCAGGATAATTCCAAAAGTAAGTTCTTTAGAATGTTAATTTTATTTTTATTGTATGTGCCTCTCCTGTCTAACGTTACTCATCCCACTGCTGTCATATTGTTTATAATTCTCATTAGATTGGGATTGTCGTGTCTAAACACATTTTATTTAATAACATTACTACTAACTACAGTCCAACTGTTACAGTGAAGTGCGGCAACAATCTCATTTATAATATTCAGTCTAGCTCACTAACCGTTTTCGTTATCATCCAGTAAATTTATCTATGCTGACACTGCTGAGCCTCTCCGGTGAAAGATTCACAAATAGTTACTGAAAAGCAGTTACAGTAAGTGATACAAGCATAAATATCGACCTTCAGAGGAATCAAACCTCAACCTAAAAACGTCAAATCCCAGACCTCAAAGACATCATTCACTACACCTGTACACTGCCAACATGCCCTTTACAAGCTTGTGGTGGTCTCTAGTGAATTTTTAAAAACTTAGTCACTTAGTAGTTGTGCTCCCCAGTTGTACAGGATTGTCTAAATGAAAGCCCCTATTAGCAAATTCTTGCTTAAAGCTGTGGCAGCTCTGAAGGCCTTGAATTAACAGCATTCATGTTCTTACAGGTAAAGTTACAAAAGCAAAACTTTACGTAAACACTCAACTCAAAATAAACATGGGAGTAACTGTGACAATGCTACGCTACATAAGAAGTAAAAACATTAACAAATCAACCTGCACCTACAACAACAGCTGTGTTACATCTCAACTGGCACACCTAAAATACGAACCACTTTGTCGGTATGTTTTTTGTCTGATATACACAGGCCATTCATTCACTTGCTGGTTTGTAAGTGATGCTACCAATCTAACAGTCTCCATGCCTATTTACATTCAAAAGCTATCGGTTTTCTTTTATCGGTTCCCTTTTTTCCAGACTGCTGACAGTTGAGGCAGCAACATGTGTAAGAGTTGACATGGCTGAGATCATGACATGCTGACAGAAACATGAAAAGGTGTCTAGATGTGGTCTGAATGGGAATCAGCAATGCTTGTGTAGTCCCAGGCTGAATTCTTATCCTCACCTTTCCAAGGGGATCTACTGGTAATTTTTCCTTCACCTTAGTGTTCAACATCTTCACAAAATACAACCCTTTTCTTATGCATTTATGCGTTAAAATCTATGAGCTGCTAAGTCAACAGGCAAGCATGTACTCTGCAATATATAGAAGCAAGAAGGCATGCGTGTGTATACCTCTCAAGTATCAAAAGCATCAGACAGAGCGGAGAGTGGAATCTGAGGAGAAGGGCTGCAGCGTTGTTGTGTTTAAAATAAAATAGCGCTGGTCCTTTTTTTCCACAATGGCCAATAGTAAAGCACTAGCACTATTTTAACCCACATTTCTGTTCTGTTTGGTCCAACTATAAGTCCATCCAACACTTCAGTCCAGGGTAGAGTATCAAATGGATAGCCATTACGTTTGGTCCAAACATTAACTGTCTCTAAAGGTCCCTACTAATGCAAAATCTTATAATGTTCGCAAACTGAATGCATGTTAGCATGTAATCATCACATTACGCCATCATGCTGATATTAGCATGAAAGTTCACTGATGGGTCCACTTCTGTAGTGTGACTATAGGGTGTTAGGCTTTGTTTTGTTTTTGTTTTTAGTTTTGATATCTTCTGTGAAATTTCAAAATCATCCTGAACTTTTAGATTTCTCTTAGAGTCAAAAGCCAGTAATCTCTGGGGTGTAAACTCAAGATTTTTTATTTTTTTTGTGCGTCTATGTGTGTGGAGTACGGGTATGGATGCCTGTAAATGTGCATGTGGATGTTAATTTGCAAACTCAGCAGAAATAAACAAAACAGGGGGAAAACAAAGTTGAGATTGGCCTTAGGCAGAGTTACAGTGTATATAGCTAGTGATCTCCAGCTGCAGCACTGTGTCTCTGTGAGAGCTTTTGCGCTATTTTCAGCACCACACAGGGTCCAAATGATACATTTCGGTTGGGAACAGCCTAATTGCTGTTCGCATGGATAGTCAAGTACACTAACATCTTCTGTCATGTTTTTGTAGAAATGTGAATTGCTTTGCATTACAACAGTAAAGTAATTTGTGCTTATTATATACAACAAAGGTTCATTAGGAGGCATTTTTGATCAGGGAACAAGCTATAACAGGACACTATTTCAATAGAGTTTCAATAGAGTTCAATAGAATAGAGCTGATGTCAGTGCCCTTCTGGTGACATTTTTAATCAAGCTTTTATTCTTTCATCTTTCCATCCTCTACTCTGATGCCGTTTCATTCCTCCTGCTGACATGTTGACTCAACAGTATGTAGTAGATTAGAATAGAATACAAAATAATATAATTACTCATGAGTGCACATCTAAGAAAGCAGCTTTAGTGTACTGGCTTCACTCTAGTATATGCTTGACATATATTGTGTAGGCTAGTGAAAAATAATTTGTCCATTGTGAAAAGAATTTGTTGTGATCTTTCTGATAAAAAAAATTAATAAAAGTATAGATGAGTGCTGCCCTATCAGCACCACTTCTCTGTTTAGCCGCTGCTGCTGCTTTGTTTTCAAAAAACACCAACTGGCATCTAGTCAGTGAACACAAGTCAGAGTCGATCTATACTGTACTTATTAGTCCCTTGGAAAATAACTAAGTACCACTGATATTTTACATGTAGTGTGAATTCTGAGTAAGCTGCTCTAGGCAGGAGACTATGATCCTGTTAAGGCTGTTTGAACCACCAGGGTTCAGAGATGATCTAGCATGATATCATTAGACTGCCTGCTTACTTACTTTACTTGCTTGACATTCTTTGAACTGTTATTCTTTACTCCTTGTGTATAAGTGTCTTCCCAGTGACTACACAACACTACAAATGCATTTCAATAAATTGAGAAACTCTGCTCCATGTCAGTTAGATCAATGACAGACTGGTGCATTTATACAAAAACAAAAACAAAAGAAGTGGAGATTCAAAAACAGTGTCATCGAGGGTGTTTTTGGAATGTCATCCAAATTTCACTGCTGTTCAAAGCACTTGTCAAATGTCAAAATATCTCATATGAGGTTTCTGCAGGATTCAGGTGAGGTACATACTGAAAAGCCCAGTGACAAGCCCCCCTTGACAACAGAGTGATTATTCCAATCACGCCCTGCCTGTAATCAATGGCGGAAGGTCACACACATGCCTTCAACACACATATTCACAACAGATTGATATGCAGCCATACACATACATACACATCAAAACAGACTCACGTAAACTGCCTCACATAATCACACACATATAGATTCTAATGGAAATTGCATACAAAACAGGCACACACATACACAGAGACTCGCACACATTCTTGGATCAATACATTAGGTCATCACCCAGAGATGAACCATATGGAACATCAATAGGCTCATCAATCACACAATCACAGAAAATGGCAGGGTCACTCAGGGTGTGTTTGTGTGTGACAGAATGAGTCC
>NW_024040817.1:16275609-16290609 GCF_014851395.1 Micropterus salmoides
AGTGGTTCTGGGGCGAGGGCTGACAAGACTGGCTGTCCAGATCTTGCCGACAGGCTAGCTGGCTGAATGCTAACAGTTTTGCTCTCTGGCTCCAAAGGAAGGTCCAACAAAAAAGAAGCCAGAGAGCTGGATGTCCAAGAGTCTCCAATTAGCTCGGGATCTGGGGCTGACCCAGGAGCAGAGCTGGTTAACATGCTCACTTCAGTAACTTAAGTCTGCAACACAATACATAGACAACTTTGAAATAATGCCAGTTAGTTCATTTTAGTTCATTTTTTGAATGTATTAAACTTAAATTCTGGCCATATCTTACACATTGTACGTTTTAATATCGAACCAGCTGGAAATTTTTATATTGGCCCAACCCCACTAAGAATTGTTTGGAATGACTTGTTTGTGTTTTTGTCCATTAGGTGTGCACTGCAGTAGCAAAACTTCTCTCATAAAACATTTATTGAGATGTCCAGATTTGGTCTACTCCCTGTTGTGTTTCTTATGAGAGCTTACTTATTCTCACCACACATGACCTCCCAGGTATCCACTAATTAAAGTTGATGAACTGTACTGAGTAAACAAAAGTGGTCCTTTATTGTTTAGTTTTATTTAAATTAGTAGTTTACAAAATGGAAAATGGGAATATACCTACATACGGTGTGAGCTTGAGACATTGTAGTGCTTATGTATATTTGGCTTTTATTTCTGCCAGAGAGTGGAGACCAACTAAGGAATGGAGATGCATTAAATGTTGTGTACACATTCACACTGTCCAGAGGAGGAAATTTAAAAGATATTTTGGTGAATAAATGTATCTCTTTCGATGCCCTCATAGCCTTTGCCTTAGCATCTCGAGACATACTACAGTTAGACACACATGTTTGTTGATACGGTTAGGGGGAATGACAACCTGCCAAAACTCTGTCCTTATGGCACTGTCCTTGGCATATGTGAACATAAAGAAATATAAATAAGTGAAACAATTTAGCTTTCTATTGAAAGCCAACATGAATACCCTCCAGTCAGATGAGAATACTTACTAATGAAGACAACCCAACAGAATGTTGTTCCAGTGGCGACAGAGGAAGCTCATTGTTAATCAGTCCCCACAGTAAACCCTCGTCCAAGCTTTCATCATGCCCCAAAGTTATCGGATATGGCTTCACCTCCTCCTGTTCCAAGGACAAGATTCAGCATGCTGTTTGTACGTAATGCTGGTTACTAGGCTGTCAAACATTTAACTCTTGTTGGCGTTGCTATGATGAGTTCCTGTCCTATTTGTTGAACTTTTACAAAAATTTTTTCCAGTCCTCTGGACCAGATAGTCTAGTGGTGACAATTAGCTTTCAGGTGACTTAAAACTTTGATGCAATCCACAGGCTTTGTTAATGTAACTCTCTTGTGATTTTGGCACCATCTATGTGGTCTCACTGTCTCTTATTAAGTCACGACATTAGCAAAGTAATGATAATCCATATTTTCAAGTGTTGTTACAGTAGCATTAGTAAGTGAGGACTTAGCTTTTATGTGTGCTGTATTACACATTTCTGTGTGTATGCTTTAATGGGTGTTTTCCCCTTGCAAACGAGAAAATGGAATTGATAAATGTTCCATCTCCTGCCAATTTGACTGCCTCAGTAGTCTCTCACGCAATAACAATGCACCTTGTCTTGATCTACAGTAAAATGTGTCTGCTGGTCCACTATGTGAATGTACATTGTGTGATTTCTACCTATTTATGCTGTTTGTTTGTTTGTGTGTGTGTGTTTGCATGTGTGAATTATCCAGAATGACAGCTGAATGCAATGTGAGCCGAGCAGAGTTAACTTCAAAGATCCCAACTCAGTGGAATTTCTCCATACTGGTAGGCAGCTATATAGGTCATCAAGCATGTGTGTGCACAAGACACACAAAGATTTTTAATTTTTTACTGTGTGTGTGTATTCCGATGCAAAAAAGTACAAGTGAATTTGTCATATATGAAATATTATTTCACATGTAAAATATTCACATAAACGTACAGTACATGTTGTTTTTTACGGTGGCCCAGATGTGTCAGGCCAAATACAAAATCTATTAGTGACTTTGTATTTGTGTGTGTGGTTTTGTATTTGGCCTGACATCTCTGGGCCACCGTAGTTTTTGGACATTTCATATGTGAAATATTACATGAACACATTTGCTTTGTGTGTAAAGATGGCCTGGAGTCCTCAGTGTATGTAAAAGTGTGATGTTTTTTGGTTTCTGTTTTCAGGTGAAAATATGAGAGTTTCTCTGGAGAGACTTTTGTCTTAATGGCAGGTAAAAGATGATGGTTGGCCAAAAGGTGGTATACCACAAAGGTGGAGGAAGACTCCAGCAGAGGCAATTCCCCAGTTGTCATTAAGTCCATAGGACCTAGCTCTGTCTCTGCCAAAACCTATGTGGTAGCTGTCTATAGATGAGTCAAAGATGTCATACACAGGAAGGGAAGCGACCTGTGGTTATGCGTAAATCATGGCAGGAGCAGGACAGAGTGATGTGGAAGCTCCCAGACATGACCTGGAACTAGAGGCTCCACACAAGTCCCTTTACATGAGATCTCACCTGGGACCTGAGTCAAGTCCTGATTAATTGCCACAGGTCTCCTTAGGTCTCTTGAGCTAATAAGTAGATCTGATCAGGTGATGCATCATAGTCCTAATATTTTTTTCCGCATTGCCTCAAATGTGCCATTGCAGCATATGTTAAAATGTGTCACAGTAACAACTCAGGGAGCAACAACACACAAGGACATATGAACTCTTTTTCTGTCTGTCTTATGTATGTCTCCAAGATTTAAATCTCAATTTGACACACAATCTGTTATTGTTGTATTGGAGGAATTGTATGATCAACCCTAAAATCCTGCAGACTTTTTTTTCTCCCTTGTTAAATAAATTGATTAGCCTGCAGTGTGTGTGCGTCCCGGCGTTTGATCATACATATGAACACTAATTTTCATTTCCCTGAGGAAATTCAGGGGAATCCAATTACACGTTCAGAGGTGTGACAAGTTAGCCAGAGACTCTTTCGAATGTCCTTCAGAACTTTTCAAAGTAAAAGCTCTCAATAAACTCAACATGAAGCATTGCTGCAAAAAACGTTCTCACTTTTATTTTGGAGACACAATCACTAAAGAGGAAGTGAAGTCATTTTTAATTTTTCTTCTATCAAAGCAATCTGGCTGCCTATTGCTGACCACTGCTCTAAATTTAAGTACATCAAAATAAACAAAAAAACAGACATGCCATGTATCAAAATAAATAACTGTATTTTTAATAGTTAAAAACACTTTTCCTAGGTACCATGAAATCACTTCGCAAACCATCGGCCTATTTGAACAATCCCTTCACCACTACCCTGACTCAGTTGATTAAGTAGACAACGTTTGAGAGTAGCTTTTCTTTGACTAATGAGTCATGTGATCAATCTGACGGGCAACCAGTTAACAGATTCAATATTCGCAATTATCTTTTCTCATACACGTTTCTCACCTTGACCTTCTTCCGTCCGAGATCAATTTTCTGTTCTGATCTCAACAAGTCTGGCCAAATTACTGAGTATGCACCAATCAGAAGCAGCATTTTTGTAAGTCTCAGACCTGCAGTACTCTGTCGTTCCCTGTTTTCTTTAGAGGAATACTTGTGAAATGCTCAGCCTTGTTTCAAGGTAATTACACATGAAATCATCTGAAAATTGTAAAAACCCAGAAATAAATGACTCCAGAAGGCCCTAGAAACCACACCTGGATGTTTTGATAGTTGCTTTGAAATCTGAACAGTGGAAATTGAGCTTTTAAGGCTAAAAAGGCTTAAATCTGAATATTAATTATTTTAGGGATTCGTGATATCTGAACAGTTCAATTGGCATGGTGAAATGGCCTTTTTGAAACAGCAGAGATAATGAGGTCTGAATTTCACTGTTTCTGATGTATTAGCTGACGAACACAAGCTGGCTTCATAAACCCTGTATGAACATTTAAATCATGAAACTACTAACACCAAAGTGCTTAAAAGGACAATTCGAGAGGCGTGGTGGCTGAACATTACAAATCTGACGGTCACTAAGATTTTTTTACTACCCATACACATGCCTACAATAATATTGAGACAGAATTGATTTTATTTGGGTATGGAAGTTCAACAAAATGTTGTGCCAAAGGAAAGGGCACAGTATCCAATACTTGCACTACTAAAGAGATTTCACACAAAATCACTCATTTGAATGTCATGCTGGAGCTAGAAGAAGTCAATAGGTCAATAGGATTTATCCTTTGGGGCCAATACTATATGTACAAAGTTTCATCTTAATCCATCCAATACATATTTGAGTCTGGTCCAAAGTTGTGGACTGATTGACAGACCCACATTGCCATCCATTGCCCCTTTTTTAGGCATACTTGAATACAGTGCTTTCTATGACAGATACAATTGGAGTTCCTTATCACCTGACTTCAACACCTGTTATCTGGGTACAATGGTGATTTATAAACAAACTTTTCAGTGTATGAATACGATTACAAATGGAAAATGAGAAATCAACCTAGAACCTACGATTTTATTTGAAACCACTTTCATAACCTTGATTTACTGGTTGATGTCTTACACTTCAATTTATCATTATGGTGTTACCTGAACATACACACATTGGTTCGACTGTACAGCATCAACATTATGTAGATTTTTGCACACCATAAAGCAGGATGTCCATGTGCCTAACTGTAGGTTTACTGAACCAAACTGTGCACAAAACTAATTTTAAAAATACCACCCACTGATGAAAAAGACAATTACTGTACTACATGTTTTGGTGAGGTTGCTAAATCTGCTACCTCCATGAGTGTTACTATGCCAACCCTCGATTTTAGGCCAGAATAACAATATGGGGGCATTGGAAAGCTCACTACCAGTTTAGACATAATCACACTGCCAGTTTTTTCCCCCAAATTGGCACACAGTAGAAGAGCAGCTCTAATAGCCACTCAACAAATGTTGTGCTGATTGGTCACGCAGAGTCTTGATATTAAGCTATATCGCTTTAAAGTGGCAGTAATTTGAAAACTTGATAATGTGTTCAAAGTAAATCTCATCCGAGTCTTGACAGCTGGAGAGATCTTGTGCTCAGTGCGCTGTGTTTGACTGATATGTTTCAGTGAAAATGTCACTTGACACTGATACTCTTCATCAGGCCGTTACATTGGATCGTTGTCATCAAATGTGGCAATTTTCATGGATGTTTGAGATGGGAGGAATCTGATTTTACACACAGTCAATGTCCAACGGCTTTGAGAGGCCAGCATGAAATGCACACCAGACAGCTCAGTAAAGCTAAAAGATAAAGACTGATACAGATGTCAGTGCAAGGACAGCTTGGGAGCAATATGTTATTACATGTGATCAGACAATCGATGTGGCACACTTCAAGATGTTGCACAAAAAGACAGAACTGCTTTCTTTGTTGTTTGTGCTGTGGGATTGTTGGTCATATAGAATTGGTTATATGGGAACCTTCACTGTATGCAAGGTACTGAATCAAAAGCAGGGCAGTGCTCTCTGTGGCACAGTGCAATGCAACACCTCGTATAATCTATTTATTTGTCTATTTGTCTGCCTTCAGCTGTCTTTCTTTCCCTTTTCAAAACATGATGCAACTTCACTCTAGTGTGAGGTAAGTTCAACTAAGCTGACATTTTTGTCTTCTGTATGTCAGACTGACATCACGTTATCAAGCGGCAAACACCAAGGACATGTTCCCTTTTGGGGTAAAAAAATCACGCTTTCACATACCAAAAGATACAGCAAAATGTTGAAAATCTGTTGTGTAGCAGGTTGCAAAACAAATAAAAATATGAATCCAAATCTGATTTAAAGCATATACAATACCTGAATATTCACGGTTAGTGTGGTAAATAACTAAATGTTACTACAGATGAAAACATAGCTTAAGCAGGAGGCTGCTGGAATACAGCCATACAGCAGCAGCAGCAGCATCGTCTCCAACTAAATCTTAGCTTAGCCTAGTTTAAACAGTTTGCTATTAACTAGGACTGGGCGCGTTAACACGTTATTATATTTACTTATTATTAAGTAAAGCCAACAATTATTTTATCGCACGTTAACGCAGTTTTTATTGCTATTATTATTTTGAAAGTCCGTTGCTCACTGGCTCTGAATACACGTACAGTCAAACCATGGGTTACAAGAGGGGTGGGATGTTGATGCTGCAAAACACCCACCCAAACAAGCAGCGGAGGGAGGTTTCGGCAGACTACGAGGGATGCAGCATGTGGGAAAGTAGATAAACTAAAGCAAGACAAGCAATCAAATGCGATAGAAAAGTAGATAGCTACACACTGCATGTTGATTAGTATTGGGGAAGATGTCGGTCTTGGGAACGTTCTTAAAATCACAACATAGTCACTTGGCCCCACAGGATTGCTTGGCGCTCTTCAGGTGAACATGAGACAAGCGCTCCGCGAATAAACAGCAGGCGCTCTATGGATAGTAACCATGGCAACGGCTTCTGTGCTCAGAGAAAATAAATCAAGAAACAGATTTATATATGTTAACCTGTTGCTCATAAGGTGCCTGTTGTTATGATCGTGGACTCTGATGGTAACTTTATAAGCTATAAAAGGTAATGCCCTGGCAGAGTTAAATAGCTTTGGTTTTATATTTGATTTGATTAAATTAATGTTTAAGTTGAGATTTAAACAAATACTTGAGTAATGAGTAACTTAGTGAGTAACGTAAGAAAAAAAACAATGGGTCATATTCCCCTATTCTTTTATTTGATGTGGATGTGACTAGAATTATTTCAGATGGTCTTCCTCAGGTATAGGTAAAGATGTGAACGTAATCTTATTTATTTGTATTTATTTGTGATGAAATGACAAGCCATTATCTCTTGATTAGATAACCTGCCTCATACAAACATACACAGACATACCAGGACAATATTTCCAGTGTGTATCCATCAAGTGTGATTACAAAATAGTGCATTAATGTTATAGTCTGTTGGTATTCCAACAGTAAAGATGTTTTTAAATTTTAATGATTGTCTTGTTGTCCCAGACATTACATTATGATTTGGCAAACAAATCAAATTAGTAGATGATTCTGTGATGTTCCATAATTTATTGCCTAGTAAATACAGGTGTGTTCACTTCTTCACGTTAACCTGAGGAAGATTATCTGTGGTTGAAACAATGTATCAGTCATGCTTTAAATTTTAATCTAGCCTAAATATTAGCTGCTAGTGCTATTTGAAAGCCATGCTGCCATGCTGTAGCTTTACCCATTATTCTGTCGGCAAGTCATGTGGATGCTTGACTACAGTAAATAGTCTAAACAAATAAGTAGCGAAGTAGTGCAATGAATGTATCCAAATGTGATGGAGTAAAAGTAATGATTTTCCTCTACTAAACTTCTCAAGTAAGAGTATGATGTATTAAAACTACTCAAGTACAATTTACTTAAAAAGGTTACCTGAGTACATGTAACGAAGTAAATGTAACTCATTACTACGCAACTCTGGCAATCAGTTTTCATTACTGTATTCTTTAAGTTGTTGGTTGACTTAATGTTTCTTGTTTATTTCTAACTGTTTGATCAATAAATGCTTCACAGCAAACTGCAGTGCAAATGCAAACCTATTTCTGATAGCAATACAGCAATGGAAATTTACACACACACACACACACACACACACACAGAGCAAAAGGAGAGGAAGAGACCCCGGCGCTGTTGCAGAGACTGATGGTCTGAATAGATAAAGCTGTCGCAAGTTGCTAAGAGGGTCTGAAAGTAGTTAAAAGTTAAAACCTCTCTATGAGTGATTTGTGCATGGGACGTCGCATAGCACTCTTGCCAGTGCCACCTCACATTTTTTAATTTGAACATCTAACAATTAAAATTTGTTTCTCTACTTTCCCAGAATTGTCCTAGAAAGCGTATCTTTGTCTCCTAGGTACAATTTTTTTAAATTTTGTTTTCATTTCAGAGCCTAGACGCCAAATATCAACTCTTAAAATATTTTGCATACCAGACTGTAATAATTTATGTGTGCAGTAACTGTATGATGGAAGGTTTGAATCTGTAGCAAACATTTCTTCCCCATCTCACTCTCTTCCTGTCTCTCTCTCTCCGATGGCTCATTAATGTGAGAAGCTGCCCCCCGGTGTTGTCTCTCTATCACACTTTGCCTTGTTATCTCCCCTCTTAATTGACCTGTGCTTGTTATCTCCTCTAAATTGAGGGCCTCTAAACCTGTGTTAACATGGAGGGGAAGAGAGAATAGAGCAGAGGTGTTAAGGGTGTGACCTATGACATTGTATCTCCCTGGGGGGGTTGAGTAATCTCACACACACACATTGACACACGCAAAGAATGAGTGGAATGAAGAGAGAGGTAGAAAGGTGCAGACACATCTATATGCAAAGACACCCATGTCAGACATTCATATTCACACACACACACCACACACAAACACATACAGAGACACATATAGACACAGACACCCTCAGCACCACACAGATGTGCAATTATGCATGGGTCAAGTCAGATCTCCTCTTGTCAAAGGTAGGAAACAAGGGGTCACACTCCAAGAGACAGGATCAGAACAGAGAGAAGCAAAGGAAATGAAGAAACACGGTTGGAAGAAAGGGAGTAGAAAGACAGGGGAGAGTCTGTTTTGGAGAAAGAGACAGACTGGTAAATGTGAGACAGAGGGGATGATTATGTCTTCATTATTAAGTTTATTTAAAATATATACAAACCGAATACTGTAAACCACAAGTCAGGGTTCAAGGTCAACTGAAATGGTTGACTGGTCCTTGAATTATATGAATCTCAAAAACATTGCCGTGATTGTGATTGGCAAGCCATGTCACCGCAAGCAGCAATATAAATCAAAGTGGCAAGTCTTCAAAAGGCAGAGATGTGGACTTGGCGTGTTTGTTTTCATTTTCTAATGTGAATCAGACATAGTTAATGCAATGACTTCCGGTTATTGGTGCAATTCAGCTGCAGTTGTGTGCACGCAGGGAATAAAAAAGATCTGAAGTATCAAAGTGAGAACATTTTAAAATCAAGTACACGCCACAAGTGTAGAGATGCTGCTACTGCTGCTGCTAACGATGATTCATGATCTGCTTCTCCTACTTTTGCAATTATGTTGTTGGTGTGTTGTTAAGAGATGAAAGTACATCTGATAGTCATGTGAAAACCAAAAAAAGTAGCAAATCATAATTACTTCCCAAATTGCAATCTTAGATCCAAAACTCCCGTATTAGTCGTATCCTACTGTGTGTTGTGCATGTGTGTGGATGTGTGAGTGTGATAAGTAGTGTGTTTCTTTGATTGTTCCCTCTCTTACACTGTGCTCCATGACAATCACTTTCACAGCTCAGTTGGCATCTGATTATCTCTCTCTCGCACAGAGAAATACAAATACAGAAATACTCACAGATACACACGCTGCATTATTTGCATACTGCTTCCATCTTGAAATTGTTATTTTGGTAATCAGACAGACAGAGAGGAAACATAATTATGGAACTGGCTTCCACTTAGTAACAGCAAGGCTTTGTGAGTGTATGTGTGCATGCATGTGTGTGCTGTGTTTCTTCTTCAAAATTGTGTTGCAGAAAATGTCAGGATACACTGCGTAAACAAAAATTAGGCCTCAACTCAACGCAAAGTCAAGCCAGCCTACTTCCACAGGTTGAACTGTGCAGTTAGTTTGAAGAAACCACATTCTTCAATGGTTGTGGTCGGAGATCGTGCAGGTTTGAGGCCACAAACACTGGTCTGATCAGATCAGAATCCCGAGGAACTGTAGGATCTCAGTGACTGTACAAGCAACAGGAATTATGCCTGGACACTAGATTGTCACTAGGCATGTGCGTCTTACTCATCAGGGATCCCACTTGCACTTCATGTGCCCATTACTTCTCATAACATTGCATTTGCTAGATATCTGGTTCAATCCTAATAAATGTAGTACAGGATTTTTGAAGTGGAGCTGTTTGAGGTACTTATCCATAGTCAGGCAGTAGTAGCACCTTGCTGTCAGACAGCCATTTCCTTTGTAACTACGTTTTCTATGAGTTTTTCTCAGCCATAGACCATAGACCTTCCTACACATACACGCAAATTGCCTGTGCACTCTATAAAGGAAATGTGCACTTTAACTGATATTGTTTTTTTTTGGTGGGCTTTCATTTAGGTGGCTAAAATATGTTTGTCTGCTGATCCTGTCCACAGCATGTGGATAGGGCCATTGTGACAGGACATACTATGCTTAGCTAGCAAGCCAGTACAACTCTCTGCTTCTCCAAACTTTTTAGACAGAATAGTGTTGAGTAAACAAAACTAGAAATACCGTCATGAAGCTCAAATGTAAAACAAAAACATTAAAATCAAATATGACTAGCTATGAGGTGGTAAAAACAAAAGAGTTGTAGATTGATGTTGAGAAACTAAATGAAATCCGTCTGTACGGTCTAGTCTACTGTATGCCTCTCACAAATCTACTGCAGGTAATACACTGACCCCATACAGCCCCACTTCCAAAAATCCTGAACAATCCCTTTAGGGGTGGTGATTATTTGACATATGCGACGACAGCTCTTTACCACATGTGGCGCAATTGCAGCCAAATATGATCTAATTCTCCCATCTGAAGTGTTAAAGAGGAATCACTTGTCAATAGCCATGACTCATTAACTTTAAATCTCATGTACAAATCCCCAAAGGGCCCTGACAGGATTTAGTCCTGCAAATATCACTGTGGATAATCTACTTTATTCTCACAATCTTGGAGAAAGCGCAATGCCAGCTACTGAATGAGAGAGTGAGACAGATCCATTTCACCATTGAAGCCCTGGATAAAGAATTGTACAATGTACACCAAAAACTGGAAAAAACATCTGCCCAGTACAGTACTGGAAAACGTCATGGATTTTATCAAGAAAGCACAGCTATTTCAACAAGAGCAAGGAAAGACGGACCCAGAAATTCCAAAACCTACAGCCAGCAACGCAAACAAAACAGAAGAATTTTCTTGGAGGAGAAAGGACAACAACCCCACAACGCAGGAAACATAACAGATGGGTAAAAAACCTGTCAGATAGGGAACTCACCCAACCAGAGGAAGACGTTTTGGCCAAATGATTAAACTTTGACATCACACCACAGCAGTTGCCTATAGTGGACCTCATCACAGCTACAGAAGCAGAAATTATCAGAAACAGAAGCAGAACAGCTCAGGCTAAAGGTATCGGCAGCCCTTTCTAATGCGAAGGCACCCCCTTCCAACCTCACCTTCCAAGAAAGGAAGACTGTGACATCGCTGAGCAAGGATCAAGACATCACTATCCTACCTGCGGACAAAGGAAGATGCACGGTGGTCCTAAAAACAGCAGACTACCAGGACAAGGTCAATAATGGACACAAACACATATGAGACACTGAGGCGAGACCCAACCAGCGGATACAAGAAAAAGCCCTTAGAATGTCTGCAAAAACTACAGAAAGAAAACACCATCACCGGTCAACAGTATTGCCATTCCTTGCATATATGGACTACCCAAGATACACAAAGAAGGAGCCCCACTCAGGCCTCTTATCAGCAGCATTAACTCGGTCACGTACAACACTGCCAAATATCTACCATCTTAGCCCCCTTGGTCGATAACATGCCTCACCACACCAAAAAATCCAGGACTTCTAGGACAGAAACTGGACCGAGATGAAACCATGGTGTCCTATGATGTGACTTTCTTGTTAACCTGCATCCCCACCATGGAGGCAGTAGAAACTGTAAGGAAACAGCTACTACAAGACAAGATCGAGAAGGGTCCGGCTACGGACTGTGGCTCATGGGGCGTAGTGTGAGCAAGGGGCGTGATGGTGTGAGTGATGGGGCGCGGCATTAGCGCAGATCTCTGTGTAGGTCAAAGTTCTGACTAGAAGTTGGGATTTGAACAAGGGGGTAAGCCAGAGAGCGGACAGTGAATTCGACCAAAGCCTGAATGGAGGAATCCATGTAGGCCCAAAAATTACGTCATATTGCTTAGATTATAAGCTCTCAGCAATCTAAAAAAACTATTCTGCCATCAGTGACGCTGCGTTGGTGTTTCACAGGTGAGCCTCGTAGGTGGGCTGATTAATCAGTGACGATCCGAGGCAGACAAACACACAGAGCCATGACACTTTTTGTTGGTGCAGCTACCAGAATTACAGTGTTTCTGCCGTTGTTCTACGTCATTAAACCACGGTTATGCTGCGCGATCATGTGCAGTACACGCTGCTTCCAACAGGAAGTAATGATGCAGCAGAAGCAGCAGGTAGGTAATCACAGCTCAGTACAGCAAAAGATGAATTTATGGTCTTATTGGACAAATAAGTACAATATAATTTTTTCATTTCAGCTGTTTAGTGTTGTTAATCTAAATAATCATATAATCTTTAAAACTAAGCATTTTATTCATGTTAGTCCAAAGTTTTATGTTTCTATTAAGATCCTTACAAACACATTTTTATTTTTATCTTATTTTATTATATTGTGGTATTTTATTCAGTTTTATTCATTTTATATGCAACATTTGTGGACATCCTCAATAAATAGATTCTGTTAACTACAATGTCCACACATGCGTGGTACAAATTGGCGGGAATAAGTATGCGCTTGAGCAGAACAGACAATACAGAAATGTGCTGCGGCTACAGCATTTGATGATGCAGTTCCTGAATTGAGACACAGTACCATGAGGGGGCATGGCTTGAGCCAGGGGTGCAGCGTGAGTGAGTGGCGTGGTGTGTGCTGTGCTACAGTCCGCAGCCGGACGTTATTGACCAGATCTGTAAATTACTCTGTCTAAACACCACCTATTTCCAGCACAACGGACGATTCTACAGACAGAAGCACTGCTGTACCATGGGCTCACTAGTATCCCCTAATGTGCCTAACACCTACATGGAAGAAGTGGAGAGCAAAGCTCTCTACTCTTTCAGAGGAACAGCACTGAGCCACTGGTACAGGTATGTGGATGACACTTGGGTCAAAACTGAAACCTATGAAGTGCAAGCCTTCACAGAACACATCAACTCCATGGACGGTAACATCAAGTTCACTCAAGAAGATGTCCACAACAGTAGTTTGGTCTTCCTGGACTGTGCTGTCCCTGAACAGGAGCTTGCGGTTTACAGGAAACCCACACACACAGACCAATACTTACTTTTCGATTCCCACCACCACTGGAACATAAGCTAGGGGTCATCAGATCCCTGCACCACGGAGTGGATAACATATCAAAAAGTGCACAAGCCAGAGAGAAGGAACAGAGCCACCGGAAGGGGGCACTTGCCACTTGTGGGTTCCCAAAATGGACCTTTGTGAAATCAGCCACAAAATCCAGGAAGAACAACACAGGGGATGAGGAAAAGAGGGTCAAATGCAACAACATTGTATCAGAGTGTCTAAGTATCAGAGAAACTCGTTGGATTTTCAACAAACACCACAACCCAAGAACTTGCTAAAACAGATACTGGTACACCCAAAGACCGCACACCCAAACACAAGAAAAGCAATATAGTCTATGCAGCCCAGTGCAGTGAGGAATGCATGTATATTGGGGAAACTAAACAACCACTACACAAACGCATGGCTCAGCACAGAAGGGCCAACTCCTCAGGTCAAGACTCTGCAGTCTACTTATATTTGAAGGACAGAGGACACTCGTTTGAGGACCACCAGGTGCACATTTTAGACAGAGAGGATGGATGGTTTGAAAGAAGTGTCAAGGAAGCCATTTACATCCGGGCTGAGAAGCTGTCGCTGAACAGAGAAGGGGGTCTACGCCACCACTTATCCCCCACTTACAATGCTGTCGTTTCATCACTTCCCAGGAAACTTTACCTCTTGGCCTCAGGAGAAGATGCCAACGATGGTTGTTCAAACTTGGCCACGGGTGGTTCTAGCAACCATAAGGACTGTCGTTACAACAGCCAGGAGCACTACCAAACCAGCAGTATTGACAATCTTGGCAAACAACCCTACAGAGGTTAAATGGCTGAGTTTCCCAACTGGTCATTTCAGAACTGAAGAAGTCTCTTGGATGAGGGATGAAACATCTTCTAGTATCTCCAATGAAGTCAAAAATTGAATCAGAAAAAACAAAAAACCAAGTTCTTTTTTGTTTTTGAAAAACAGAAAAACAGAAAACAAAAAAACAGACATTGGTTTTTGTTTTTCTGTTAAACACAAAAAGGAAAATGTTGATTTTTGATATTTAATGAGTCCGATTTGAGTAGCTTTGTGTGTTACACTTGATAAACCTGCAGCAGATACACTTGGGCGATGGCGGTGCCTGATTAAATAATTAAGATGAGCTTGAACATCAACATTAGTGGGTTTTTGGAAAAACAGGACAATATTATACAGCTGTAGTACTGGATGCTGCAGCTATGTTCAGGTAATTTTCGTTCAGCCTCTTCAGGCTACACTGTTTCGACCTGGGCTTTATATTCTTTGTGAGATGGAAGAATGTAGTTGCGCGGCATGGATTATGCTAAAATCAGGAGCATCAGACTTAATCCAGCCAGCAACCCATACTAGAGTTAACAGAGGGGGGGGGCGCTGGAGTTTACAGGGCGAGGGAGAGGAGTCTTTTCTGTTAAATAGTTTATCGTATCCTACCTGCCTTTACTGTATCAAACTGACGCTACAGGGCTTCCCCCACTGCCTTGACCTATGACGCTATAGGGATCCCCAGTGCGTTACAAACGCCGATAGGCCTTGACCATGGGTCCATATGTGACAAGAGGGGAGTGAGCACGAGTTGTAGGCATGGTGCAAAGTAGGGGGGAGCCAGGGGAGCTTAGCTCACCTTAATAAGACATCAGCTCCCCTAAAAGCAATATTTGTGATATTTTGGGCGGTCTCTAAAATATTCACAGCATGCTTTATTAATTTCTCTATCAT